>NW_004524762.1:470627-504560 GCF_000260255.1 Octodon degus | reverse complement strand
CGCCGCCGCCGCCGCCGCCGCCGCCGCCGCCGCCGCGCCCGCTGCTCCTCGCCGTCCCCGCTGCAGTGCGAAGGGCTCGAAGATGGCCGGTTGGCAGAGCTACGTGGATAACCTGATGTGCGATGGCTGCTGCCAGGAGGCCGCCATTGTCGGCTACTGCGACGCCAAATACGTCTGGGCAGCCACGGCCGGGGGCGTCTTCCAGAGCATTACGGTGAGCACCGCGGCGGCCGCACCGGTTTCCCGCATCCGAGCCGGGCTGGTGGCCGAGGGCGCCGCAGCACGGGGCGGGCTCAGGGCCGGGCCGGCAGGTGTACGAGGAGGCGGCGGCCCCGAGGATGCGGCCACCGGGCGGACTGCGGGGCCAAGGCCCGGGGACGCCCCCTGCCCAGGCCTGGCCGACGGCGGACGGACGGGCGGGGGCGGCGGCCGATCCTTGCCTGCCTGGCCGGGGCCCGGGTGGGGGAGGGTACGTGCACCGTTGGGCTGGTGGAGGATGGCTCTGCTCCTCCGATGCGTTTCCCCAGGTTCCCGGGAAGCCTTGAGGGTTGCTCTGCACGTTCCGGGGTGGCAGGGGTTTCGGGGGTCTGGGCCAGGGCTAGGGCTAGGGCTAGGGCTAGGGCCCGGGCGGGCGGGCGGGCAGGCCGGTCGGGGTCCCCGGCGGCGTGCTGTTCCCGGCTTCGCGGGCAGCGCAGCCTGTGGGAGGCGGCAGTGGCCAGGCCCCCGGGATTCTCGAAGCGACTTTGCGTAGGTTTGCCGGTGTCCAGGCCTCCGGGGCTTGCGAGAAATGTACGCCAACCACGTAGGTGGATTCGTGAATCTCGACTTCAGCTCCGGCTCTGTGGCTTTTTTTTTTTTTTTTTTTTTTTTTTGGTTGTTATAAGGTCTCACTATGCAGCTAAGGCTCATAAGAGTTTCAACCTCTCCAGTGCTGGAATTGGTGGCCTTGCAGCTTTTCTGAAGAAAAATGGCAGAATTTTTTTTTTTTTTTTTTTTTTTTTTAATTCTCCAAGATGGCGAACTGCCATTGATTTCTTCTCCTATGGAGAGTCATCGATATACCGTTATCCCCAGTTATGCAACATGCTTCTTAAAAAGGAGTGATTTTAGGGGGCTTTTAGTAATTAGCAAACACAGGGGGTGGAGGACACTTCTCCAAGTCCTTTTCGTTACTAATGCTATTAAAGAAACTAGTGCATAAATCAATGAAGATTTATGTTTCATAATGCCTGATATTCTTGTGACTTAATAGTTTTGGCTTGGTTGTCACATGTTTGGGGGGTATGAGACACAGAGCTTCCAGAACTGCTTATTGTTCTGCTTGTTTCTTCCCAAAGCTGTTTGTGTAATGTTGAAGTATGGACTATGAGACCGTTCGCTTCATTTGTTAGCCTTACATTCGATCCCTTCCAAACTCCCAACATTACTGTCCTCCTATTATGGGTACTAATTATTCTTTTACTACCTGACATGGTTTAGTATCTCTAACTGTTGAACTTAGTCCTTGATACTTTAAGATAATCTATATCTGCAGTGAACTACGGTTCTTACAGAGATTTGGCATGTGGTGATCAACTTTTTTTCTGCAGTCCTCCTGTCTTTGTGTGAGAGTTCCCGCTGTCTGGCTAGGAAGATTGCGGGAGTGTGCTTGGAAATGGCTGGGGCCTGCTATGACTCTGCAGTTCTGATGGGGGCGACGCCTTCCTTCTTATTCATGGAATTATGTTAGAATTCCCCGTTTGTTCTTTCCGGTTCTGGTAGCTGAACCTCAGTTTCTTTCCCGGTCTCCCTCCATTTTCTCTCTCCTTTACCCTTGCTAACTGCAGTGCTGTAGAGAGAAACTGTTTTGCTTTTGCCTGGAGAGAAAAGTGATTACTGAGATGGGAAAGGAAGAGAAGTTGGAGACAAAAAGGAGTAGTGGCTAGAAAAGTAGGAGGGAAATACGAATTTGGAAAGGCGCTGAGGTTTAAGGATCAAAATTCATATTACCAGGGATAGTTCCAGTTATTCCATGAAGACAAATCAGATTTGCTAAGCACAAGATTTATTTCAGGAGACTTTGAACCAACTTTAAATTTGCTGCAGCGTGACTGACTAACGTGACTGAGCATGATAGACAAGCTGTTGAGTTTATAGCTGAATCTTTACATAAGCACTCTCAAAAACACCAGCTGACTTGATGCAGTTCATAAATAACTTTAAGTTTGTAGTTTGTTTAGTGTCAGCTACCAAGTGTTCAGAGCCATTGTGTAGGCATGTTTTACTTAGCAGGCCACACTTTACTGTGACAGAACATTAATCTAAAGCATGTAAATCATGTAGGATTCCATAGTCCTCCAGAAAAGACTGAATCTTAATTTTACACTAGTAAAAATTGGTTGCCTTGTAGTGGTAGTACAAAATCAGTGCAGTCTTGTGTTCTGTTGAGCTGTGAAAGAACCAACTACAACTTAATTTTTCTTTTTCTTTTTTCTTTTGGGGGGGGAGACAGCCAATAGAAATAGACATGATTGTAGGAAAAGACCGGGAAGGTTTCTTTACCAACGGTTTGACTCTTGGTGCAAAGAAGTGTTCAGTGATCAGAGATAGCCTATATGTGGATGGTGACTGCACAATGGACATCCGGACAAAGAGTCAAGGTGGGGAGCCGACGTACAACGTTGCTGTCGGGAGAGCTGGTAGAGGTAAGCAAGGTATTATTTGATTAAAAGTTGCATGCCGTTTTACAACTTAATAATCATAATAATCGTTTCTTTAACATTTTGGATAGAAGTTAGTCCATAATGGCTGTTAAGTTGGTTTTTGTGAACTGCCCAGCACTGAAGGAAAGCACTGCTTCAGACTTACCTGCTTTACACTAGTTGCACGTGCAGCCTAGAGCCTTTAATCTTGGCCTCACTCAGACGTAGAATAGAATCAACTCTTCATTTTCAGCCTTAGTGAACTTACTAAGTTGTCTGAAAGTGCTTGATATATAATCCTGTGGTTTATAAAATTGTTAAATTTAAATCATTTGCTTATTTTTATCCATCAGTCTTTTCAATTTCCCCCCTTTCTTGATTAGGTTTTTAATGACTTCACTGCTCATCATAATGAAAAATTAAATTGTTTCTTTTTTTTCTATTAGGAATATTGCTAGAGAAGAGAGGGATAATTAGATTATGGTTTTGGAGTAAGTTGTCCCTTTATTAAAATATTTTATTCTTTTTTTTGGTGGAACCAGGGATTGAACTCAGGTCCTTGCGCTTGTCAGGCAAGCACTTATTCTACTGAGACATCTCCCAGGCCCTACAATACTTTAAATCTGGTGTCAGCATTATGGAAATTCTTACTACACCAAAGAAGTCTCATTTTTTCAAAAGAAACTTGAAACTGAATTTTATTATGATATCTGACTGACCTATCATATAATTAAATACATTAACTTGTATAAATGTTTAAAAAATAAAGCAGGGCTTCTGTAGCCTTATTTGGCAAACTTGGTGCATCTGATTTTAAGAACAGCTCTACCAGGTGAAGGGACTTGAAGCTGCAGGTTCATGCTCTGGTTTTATCAGTCCCCTGCGATTATCCTAACAGCTGCTTTTATTCTGGTGTGAGTTGATGTTCATGGATACGTATAGGAAAATTAGATGACTCTGAAATAGTATCCAAGTCTCTAAACATTAGCGGTGCTCACAGATACCTAGGCTAAAAAAATGCATTTAACCACATGATGTGAAACCAGATTGAGATTTTTCACGTTACAGAGCACTACTGCCATCTAGTGGCAGTGAGTGCAAAATCTGACATACACTTGTACATATATTTGGGGGTAGGTTTTTAATTGCATCACAAAATCACCTGGTATTAGGAATAGTAAATCTATATCATGAGTTTAGAGTCAGTTAAAAAATCATGATTTATCGTAGTGAAAATATCAATATGCATACAACTTAGTTTTCACCTGACCTTTTCTCAGATTGTTTAATTTTTATTTTCCTTTGGAAATAACAGGCATATTTATAGTGTTATTGATAAGACTTAGTTTATACTTAGCAAGCACACTAAATTTGTGGATAATTACCTGAGTTTTATAGTAATTTTTGGGCCAAACAATACATATATGTCATGTAAACCAGAATTTTTACCCTAAAATTGTAGATAAATTACTGCTTTTCCCTCCAAAGCTAACATAAAGGTAATTGTATGGAACTTTGCTCCTGCATGATAGGCTTCTAAAATGCAGTCAGCAGTTAACTGTATTGTTCTTAGTATATTACTAATTTGAAAGTTCTCCATTTTGGAGACCTAATTGACTTCAGTGCTTGACAGTTCATAGAAAACTAACTTAATGTTAACTTATATTAATCAGGGATCTGTCTGCTAAAACTTGCGTGACTTTCTTGATTAACACTTCTTTTGAAACACTTTTCTTCTTTCTCTTTCAGTCTTGGTCTTTGTAATGGGAAAAGAAGGGGTCCATGGAGGCGGATTGAATAAGAAGGCATACTCAATGGCAAAATACTTGAGAGACTCTGGGTTCTAGCTGCTAGGCAGACTGTTAAGTATTAGGGGAAAATTGCTCTTAAACTTTCCTAGCTGTAAGCTTAAGTCTTAATTCTGGAAACTTTATTAGCAATGCAGGGTGATGGGGTATGAACCTGTGTCTCCTTTGTATCCCTCTGTTGGTGGGGAAAGGTGTCTTTCTTTCTGCCCCTCTTAAAAATAATTCTGTTCACTTTTGTTTTGTTTCCTTGTATACTCCAGCATTGGTTATAGTCATGGGAAAGGAAGGTGTCCACGGAGGCACACTTAACAAGAAAGCATACGAACTCGCTTTATACCTGAGGAGGTCTGATGTGTAAGCAGCCTCTCCCCATCTACCTAGCAACTGTCTTCATCACCACCCCAGTTATGGTCACAGTGCTGCCAGACTATAGATGGTAGCTAGTTTTCTTTACCTATTTTCTAATGTCATGATTCCTGTTTGCCCAATGGATCATTTGTATGTTAACCACTGTATGTAACCAACCTTTATCTGGCAACATAATTGCAGCACAATAATGATTTGCATGATACCTTGAAATTGGGGGGAGGGGGCATGCCAACTTGGGCATCACTTTGTCTTAGCAATTAATGGGATATTGATTACTAAAATAAGTTAATATTAAGCAAGGTGCCGGTTGTACAATCTCTAATTTGATCAGTGTCTTTTCAGCACTTTGAGCATTTACTTGGCTCATGTAGTCTTCCTTTTGTAGCGCATGGTTGGGAGGAAAAAGTGCATGCATCTTTCCTTCACTCTCTTTCCTCAACACTTTCTTTGCCCATATGGTATTTGGTTTGCTTCCATCCTATTTCCTTTTAATGCAGTGCCTGGTTTACTTAACCATTTAATACCCCCTTTGTTGATGAGCTATTGAGAGCTGCATAGTTTGCTTTTAGTATTGTGGTTGCACTTACCATTCTTTCATAGCGTCATAGGACATATGAAAGTGCATCTGCAAGACAAGAGCAAAAGGCACTTCCTCCCATGACCTTATAGTAACCATACTGATTGGATCCCCAGGGACATTCCATCGTTGCAACAGCTCAGATTTCTGTTCCTGTCTTTTTCTTTGCACACCAGCTCTACTCTTTAGTAAAGTTATAAAGGCTGCCATTATGGACATTAGGTATCCCAACATAACCACCTGGAGTGTGTCCAGTTTGTTCTTCATAGGACCAATTTTTATTTGCAGCTTGAGTTTTTATATGAAGTTGCATTATTGTGGACTTGGCTGTCTTGTGATGAATTTTTTTCATATGTATTCTGTGCCATACTATTGTTAAAATGAAATGTTGCTGTTGTGAGATGGATTTTAACTGACCTATTAAGGGTTTCTTTTGAATGGCACTACTTTAGGGACATTCTAGTATTTGCTTCTATTGTTTGGGCCTTGTGGATAATGTACAGATTTAAAAACAAATCTTGTTGCTGATTTGTCCATTTCTTTCCCTGCACTTTGTTACATCTGGGATACAGTCTAACTCATCTGATTTAATATGCATTTAAAAAAATGCCATAACTATTAAACACCTTGTTTACAGACAGATGAAATAAATTTATTCCAACCAAATACTCTAGACTCCTGTTGTTTATGTAAATTGTCAGCTTACTGTTGATTTTTGACACGGGGGGGTATAAAGAACAGGCCAAAATCTGCTGCACGCATAAGACTAGTGCGTAGGAATTTTTTAATAAGCTTTGATCTACTAAAAGCATTTAGTTATTACAGGTTCATCTTCATGCTTACGTGAAGAAAACTGACTTTCTGCTAGAAAATATTTTCCTTTGTTGGTTCCTTCATGTGAAATCTTTAAATGTAAGCAGGAAGAGGTGGTAATACCAAGAAGTGTTTCTGTACTTTTGTGGATTCTTCAGTGCTGAACTGTCATATGACTTTGGATTTGGAGTCTGTGTTGGCAGGCTCTGTCTGCTGGGATTCACCCACATAAGAACAGAAGATTGCTTAGGTAGCACTGAAGAGAACTGAGATGCTATTACACATTATGGCTTTTGGAGTAGCATGTTTATCATGACTAAATAGTTTAACAGTAGTGTTCGTAAGTTCATCAGTGCTATTCAGGTTTACTAAGTATGTAAGTTTAGGGCTATTAGGCAAATTATCGTTACCATGAACTGTCAAGAAGAGCTTAGAGCTGACTTGAGTTCCATCCTAGAAATGGAAGCCCAGGAAATCTCTTTACAGAAAAGTCATTCTGGTTCATGTTAAGTGGCCCACATGTTGTCCTTGAGAAAGAGTGGGTCAGGGAACAGGAATTACTGTTTTTTCCTTACTTAAAATACACTAGACATGACGCAACCTGTTTACTTTGACAATATTAAACTATTAAGGTGACATTTAGGGCTTCTTTATCTGAACATACTCTAGAAAAACAAACACTAGAAGTCCGATATCAGTTTTTTGTCCTGTTAAAAGATTTGTGCTGAGGACAGAAGGTTTGGACAAATGAAAGTTTACTGATTAGGTTACGATGATTTGCAATTTTGTAGTAACAGACACATTCATGCATGAGTTGTAATGAACTGTTAAGGTAATAATTAAGCATTGGCCAAAATGGTGAAACCTTTAAAGAACTTACTGGTAAGAAGGATGTAGAGAATTGGGTGGAAGAATGAAACACTGTAGAGTTACTGTATCACCAAAATAGTAAACGGAAAGTAATCATTGAGACACACATCCCCAACATAATTTTAACAGAGAATTAAATACATGGATGTGTATTTTGCTTTTATGTGGAGATAAAAATACACTAGAATCTCCCACTATATAGCATTACTTAAATAATTTTGGAAAACTTATGGTGTAAGAGAAGTGAGATGAATAATGATTTTGTCTGTAGACAGCCACTGAAGAATGTCACAAGAACATGCTCACCACTGAGTGGCAGATGAAGGTAGTGAGTGGACAGCATTGTAGGCAGTATTTGCGGGCTGTTTCCAGGGGACTTCTGATTTCCAACATTATTGAATAAGAAAAGTTTTAAATTAAGGAGTTTCAAATACTGGATTTTAATTTTACTATCCTTTTCAAAAAGCTTAATTTATAACAAAATTACAAATTTCAAGTGCATACCAACCAAGAAAAAGTAAAACCCTACCCAGTGTGGTTAAAACATTTCACAAATTTTTTTACAACTCAGTTTTTGATTGAGAAAAACAACCAGGTCTTTGACCTGAAACATGGATTAAGGAGTAAAGGAATACAACATTTAATATATAGCTACACACAGTGACTTCTAACTATTCCTTTTTTAAAAAAAAATTTAAAGGCTAATGTTTATTACATATTTATCCCCCAGATAGCAAACTGAGTATTTTGCCCTTATATCCTGCCTTAGATTAAATTAAAATTTGCACGTGACCAAAAGGTATAAAAAGGTTTGGGCCATATAATTATGTGACATTACAACTTCTGCTTAATACTATGGTAAAACTAATGTTCTTTTTTAATGTGTTGTATCTTAAAAGGACAGAGGAGAATGAGGAGTGTCATGTTGAAGTCAACTTTTTATTTCCCAAGCTGGAAATGCCTTTTTTCCTAACTATAAAAGTTTTTAAAAAGAAAATTCAGAAAATGCAATTTCCTCTTTTATTGTTACATTTCCTCCAAAGTGTATTAAGTTTCAAAAATTTTATTAGTGCACATTTATAGAATATAATGTTTATATTCACCTTAGGGTATATGTACATATATTTAATTTTTTTAAAAAAACAAAGGGCTTATATATCAGGTATACTTACGCTTCTGTAATATTATTTTATTCACACTTTTCCATGTCAGCATATATATCTACTGTAAAGATGTACAACACACTTTATTTTTGGAATGATTTTGGCTGCAGTCTTGACTTTGGTTTTTTGTTTTTGTTTTCAGATTTAGATAGCCTAAATCTTGTGAGCAGTTACTTCATATAAGGTTCTGAGGTGGTGTATGTTTACCTGATCTCATTCATTATACCTTCGTAGCAATATAAAGCTATGTGGTAACAGTACAGTAGAACACTTTTTAAAGTGGAAAAGTTTTATTAACATTCAAACTCTCCTCATATAAGGCCATATAAAAATTCTTAGTAGTTTGATTATACATT
The DNA here is from genome assembly GCF_000260255.1 of Octodon degus. Lineage (NCBI taxonomy): Eukaryota > Metazoa > Chordata > Mammalia > Rodentia > Octodontidae > Octodon > Octodon degus. The sequence continues at coordinate 495,923 of NW_004524762.1, read as the reverse complement.
TTATAATTTCTACATAGTTACAGTGCTGTATAATATAATTTACCTTTTCATAATACATCATTTTAATACATTAGTCCTGTTAAGCATTTAGTTTTAATCTAATACTTGAACAGTTTTTCTGTACATAGGTTAGGGCTAATTAGCATACGATGCTCTTTATTAAGAGGTATATAATCTGAGTATTAACAGTTGCTGAAGTTTGGTATTTTATGCAGCATTTTCTTTTTGCTTTGATCCCAACAAAACCCTGAAGGATACTGAAATCTTGTGAATCCAAAGACATTACTTGTTGAACATAGTCATAACATTATAGTATTAAAACCCTTTTGAAATCTGCACTAGTTACAGGCTGCTTGGGAATAGAAAGAAAAAGGATAGCTTTGAGTTTTTGTGTGGTGCGAACAGGAGGGGAGAAATGGTAAAATACCTTGTTGCTTCTCACTAACAAAGGCAACGCAGAAACACCAGAACATGCTCAACTCGCTCTTAGGTGATGAGTGAGGTGTGAGCCCTGGCTTTAGCGCGTGCTAGATGGCCATGGCACTGATTTCATGTGTGAAACGCAGAACACTTCCATACTGTGGTCTAAGTCTTAATCGCAAGCTGTATTGAGATTTAAAAAATGTTTTGGCTACATTTCATCCTTGATGCCTGAGTTACAGCACCAGTCTGTTATTACTTATTAGTAAAATGATGTGTAATCCTGCAGATAAGTGCCAGGTAAGAGCCTGTTTTGGTATCTGATCAAACTAGAATACTAAAAAATAAGTTATTTCTACAGAAGTCTCTAAAAGGAGCAAAAAAATCAAATTATGTACCTAAATCAATGTTTTCAAGGGAAGTAAACCCATCACCTTATGAAAGTCACACGGTGTTCGCTAGGCTGCAGTCCCGCTCACCACCAGGCTGCAGCTGGACCACCACACTGTGTTCATTCACTTCGTTCTCTCCCTCACTGCTGTCAGTGTCTTCGTTGTCATCATCCTCAATGTCTGAAGACTCTGTCATGTTCTGATGTGAGTGCGACTCTGACAAAGCCCCAAACGACTGGGTACTGACAGAAGCCAAAGGTCTAAGCAGAGGGGTGTGTTCTGACACTTCGTTTTCTTCTTGACTACTGTCTGTGTCAGAGTCAGAATCACCTTGAGAAGGAACAACTTTTTGCTTGCAGACTGGACAGGTTTTCTTGGTTTTAGTTAGCCAGGGGTCTACACACTTGCAGTGATAAGCTGTTGAAGTAAAGTACACATCTTTAGTTAGGAAACCGTGTTGACAGCATTATACTGAATCTCATGTTTATTCAGTGTATGATACACACATCATGTAGAGACAAGACAGGAGTTTGTTCATTTTTATAAATAAACCTCTGCCCTTTAATTTGAGATTGCTAATTACTACAGTCCCTAGCTTATGGTGTGCTAATGACTATTTTCTCTCTTCCCATGCAATACTGAACCTAAATAGAAATTACTATATTTGTAAATTCAAAGCAGTATGTAATTACTCATACCATGGGAACAGGGAAGGATTCTGAGTTTGTCTCCATCTTCATATTCATCCAAACAAATGGCACATACATCATACTCGTCTCCTGTAACAGAAGGATAAATAAAATGAAAATCTGTAGAGCTTTTCAACTTTTAAGTAACTTAAGTTTACATTTCCTCAGTTAATGTTTTAAAATTATTTATTTATTTATGTATTTATTTGGTACAGGGATTACTACACAGATCAGAGTCATAATGATCTTCCTGTCTCAGCCTCCCCAGTGCTGGGATTACAGGTGTGTACCACCACCTGATCTCAGTGGCCTGCTTGGTGCAGGGCCAGCATGGCATGAGATACTCAGGACTTTGCACTTGCACTTGCCAGGCAGGTGCTTAGACCACTGAGCTATTTCCCTGGTCATCCTCAGTTATTTTAAATCCCTTTTGATTATTCATCTTTAAGCTGCCTTTTTTTCCTCTTGTATTTCAGGGAGCTATGTAACTAAGTTGAAGGTCCTGAAGTTTTAAGTAACCTTTTATCCAAAACAATTAAAATAGGTATCAAAATTTTTTTTTAATCTTTTTTTTTTTTTTTTTTTTTTTTTTTTGGAACCACCGGTTTAACTCTGGCCCTTGCACTTGCCAGGAAGCGCTTATTCCACTGAACCATCTCCCTGGCCCCTAGGTATCAATTTTTTACTGTGATTTTCTTTGCAAAGTATTTTAAGAATAATCAATTCATGTTTTACACAACTGTACTAAAATGCTAGTTTTGAAATATAACTATTACCTACATTTTTCAAAGTATCCGGGTCATTTTAATGTATTATTAGTATTTTTGTTATGCTGTCAGTTGAACCTGGAGCCTCCTTTCTGACATATGCAGAGGCATTACCATTTAGCTACACCCCCAGCTCTGTGTCATTTTTGTCAGAAACACGTTAGATCATATTCACATATCTTTTTTTTTTAATGTTTTTTTTATTTATTTATTTGAGAGAGAGAGAGAGAGAGAGAGAGAGAGAGAGAGAGAGAGAGAGAGGTGTGTGGCCAGCTCAGCCCACCAGGGGGCGGGCTGGCTGGCATGTGGTGCTGGGGGATTGAACCGCGGTCCCCAATGCTTTGCCAAGCTTGTTCTAAGTAGGTGCTTTAGACCACTGAGCCATCTCTCCAGCCCCCACATATCTTTAATATATAAAAGAGTAAAAATTTGAAGTGAAACACCTTGGTCTTTACTCTGCAGTAGTGCTTGGCAAGGTGCTATGCCTCTGTGTACCCCGTCTTCATCTGTAAAGACTACCTTGCAGGGTGGTGATATTCGTCACAGCCATTTTAATTGTCTTATTGTTGAATTTATCATCTTTATAATATAGAGGTTTATTACTTATAGTACTTTTTTGTAATTTAAAGTTTTTGAAGGAAATCTTCAGTTGTCTTTTCCATTAAGTCAGGGTTAGGTAAAAACCAATGAAAATCTCAAGGAACAGAAGTCTGTTAAATTGATTGCCTGTCCTATTCAGAGGGGTAACAGCCTTGGCATATGTCAGAAATAAGGCCACTGTCTGGCTGAACATGATACATAGAAAGTGGGAATGATAGTTATTTTGAAATATTCCCTTTCATAACCTCTAGTCCTTTAAAACATGTTCAGAAAGAGTCCTGAATAGAAAACTCCAATAAAAACTATTTTTTGTCCAGTATCTTGGGTTTAAATTGTTCAAAGTCATAGTATCACCTGCCAAATCCATGCAGTAATAAAATACATATACATATATTGAGATCCTGTGTGGAATTTGGTAAGGCTAACTGGACTACTGGAACACTAAAGAATGTCTGCACATTTATTATGATGCATAATTGTACAGGTGATTCATGTGAGACTTTGAGGACAGACAGCTCTCATAAGTAGTTGAAACATCACTGATATTCTCATAAATCAAACTTTCAGTCTCATCAACTTGTAAAAATGTCTTACTAAAAACAGATGGTTAATAGGTCTTAAGGTAGGGAGATTAGCCTGGATTACACATATGGGCACAAGTGTGATCACATGATCCTTAAAAGTGGAAGTGAGAATTCACTATTAGGTGACTGGATGTTTATTAGGGAGGTGCAGTGGTATTGCATCAGATGGAAGTCAGAAGCCAAGAAATACAGATTGCCTGGAAAAGGTAAGGGAATAGATTCTCCCTGAGTGATTCCAGAAAGAACACAGCCCTGCCAACACCTTGAATTTAGCCGCCTGAGACTTAGGCATCTAACTTGTGCAGACAATACATTTATGCTTCTTAAGGGACTAAGTTTGTGATAATTTGTTACTACAGAAAATAGGAAACTATAATATTTGCCAGGCTCTAAATATGCAGAACTGAGGCTTTATAGTCACTGAGTTCTTATCAATCTGTTCAGATATCAATACTGTTGAGTTGTTCAAAGTCACAGGTTTACACTGATCATTCATATTTCTAGCCACAGCATTCACTTTGAGGAAGGCAAGTCAAAATTCAAAGATACAGTATATGATCATATCCTAGACTAGATCCCAGTACTCTGCAGAAAATTAACCTCCATGGCCTTGGGCTAGTGACAAAATGATAAAGGCATATGTTACAGTGCTTCTTGTTCTCTGGTACAATCAATATAGGGATTCCTCAAAAAACCAAAAATAGAAATTCAATTTGACCCAGCTATTCCCCTTTAAGGTACAGATTCTTCCCAAAGATGTCATATTATAGTAATACATGTATATTCATATTTATAACAGTACAGTTCATAATAGCAAAATCTTAGAAGCAGCCAGTATATCAGTAGATGAATGGACACTTATACACAATGGAGTACTAGTTTTCCATAAAGAAGGATAAACGAGTATGGTGGACCCTTGACTTGTGAACTGAATTTGTCCTGAGGGCTGGTTGTCACTCAGGTTGTCAACTAAAGGGTCAGGTTCCTTTATACAGCCTTCAAATTCTCTCCTGTGTACAAGCAGATCTCAGTGTCCTTGAGGAGCACTGGCCTAGGATTTCTCAACTCCACACAGGAAAAAATGTTGCAATGAGTCCTTCTAGAACTCTAAGAGTTAAATCTGTAGCTGAGACCATCTGCAAGCATGAGCGGCCAGCATTCAGGACATAACTCAAAACTTGGTTATAAGTCAAAACTAAAATTCCAGTCATAACCCGTTATTCGTATGTCAGCTGGTACAACTCTAAGGGTCCACTAAAAATGGTAGGAAAATGGTTTTACCTTGAGACCATAATGTTAGGTAATCAAATACAAGCTTAAATATCACATAGTTTTTCGTGTGTATAAAATCCAATGCATAAATAAAATGTAAAATAAAATCTAGAAAAAAAAAGTTAAAAAATGTTACTGTAATCCACCATGGCCAATGTATCTAGAAGCATACCTTGCTTTACTATAATTGCCTTATGTGTTTCATATTGGGGGTAGTTAGTCTAGTCTGTATTTTACGATAATTAATTTGATGAGCACAATAAATAAATGAATATGAAGCTGGCAAATTTTACTAAAAGGGAGAGTTGGAGGGGACGGGGGAGAAAGAATTGAGATGTGTTTTATACCTGTACCAATCCACACAATGAATGTAATCATGTAATGTAAACACATACTAATAAAAATTTTCAAATAAAATATTCAATAAAAATATTTGGGGTTCACCTTTTATTCCTTTAATTAACCTATGTAACCTTCTATAAGATTTTTATGTACTTTAGTTAAATATTCATCAGGCCTTGAACTGAAGAACTAAGAGGGTTTTTGTTTGTAAATGCATTAGAAACACTATAGCTAACTGCTTCCCCAGTACCTCACTAAGACTGGACACAATCCAATAAAAAACAAGAATGATGGCAAATCAGTTTTTGTCCCACTTTGAAGTACCTAAAACTGAAAATGGGAGAAAATAAGTCATTTGCATTGTAACCAGCTGGACATCCATCAGTAGATACTCCAAAGGCTGTGGTGTGGCATCAAATGACTATTGAGTAGGTTATATTTAACTTAAAGTTTAAAGCATTTATGTATTTTTTTTAATTTATAACTTATAAAACCTTAGCACGTTTTTGGATTTAGTTTCTTACTTATGCTGGTATTATAAAGGGATCTAACTATGCACAATGATAGTTTTTTACTAACAGAGCTATGCTAGAAAGTTCTTTGCTTTGTGTAAGATAGTGGTTCTCAAATAAATAGAAATGATTTTGGCACCCACAGATATTTGGTGATATCTAGAGACATTTTTGGTTTTTACAACTGGGAGGCCATGTTACTGGTATGTAGTAAGTAGCACCAAGCTGAGAAACCCTGATAAGAAACCCCTCCTGGCTACCCAAACTTTGCTAATTCACTAATAATTATGATATGTAGAAGTTGAGGGAGGAAGGAGATTCATGTCTGCTATGTAAAGCAGTGTGGAAGTATTTTTGTACTACATTGGCATTATTGTCACCAAAATAATGGTTCCGAATAATTTCCATCAGGTACTATTTGTTTATTTTAATGTATTTAGCACAGAGTTTACAGGGTCTCACTACACAGATTGGACTCGTAGTGATCCTCCTGTTTTCAGCCTCCCCAAGCGCTGGGATTACAGGCATGCACACCCACTATGCCCAGTCTCAATCATGGTTCAGTGCACCCCAGGGGCGGGGGTAGCACAGCATGCCAGGGATAGAACCCTGGTCCCTGTGTCTAAGCAGGTGCTTAGTCTGCTGAGGTATCTGGCTGGCCCTCCACCAAGTACTATTAAAGTCTCATAAATCTGAGTGTTACAGTTATGACACATACCTGGACAGAACTGTGGACATTCCTTCCAAACTTGTTTCTCTCATTTCCCCTGTATACATTTCAAGCCTTAAAACCTGGCTTATCAGTTATAGCAAAAGCACAGGCTCATACTAATGGGAGTCACAGAAAGACCTAAGCAGCCATTGCAGGGCTGTAAAGTATCAAATGAGGCTTATTTTTGTATTTCAACGAGTCTTGTAAGTAAGCATTTATCTGCAAAATACAACCTGTTACTGTAAGAGCTTCCTCCTGACTCTCCCTTCTAGTCCTGTCCCCTATATTTCTCAAGTAGCCACAGTGATCTTTTAAAATTATACATCATATGCCACTCCCATTAAACAGCTGCCCACCTCACCAGGAATACAATCTGAGTTTATTATGGCTCAGGTGAACCTCCTCTCTCACCTCACTCCATACCAGCCTACTTTTTGCCTATCACTTAACAAAAATGAAAGTAATTTCAGTGGAGGCTTGCACTTGACCAAGCTGTACTTAGAATATCTGAACACAAAATTAGACATAGGGGAGTGATGATTTCTAAAGATAAAAGTGAAGGTTGTCTGAGGTGTCATAGTACAGACAAAACAGGTACAGAACTCAACTTTGTTTTTATAACAGACTAGTCCAAGCATTAGACTTGTTCAAAGTAAAAGACAAAACAGACTGAACATCCAGGATTAAATACAGATTTTACAAGTAATGTATATGCTCAGGAATGGTGAATTATTAGATTTCATAAACTTGCTACTTACTGAATTAGTGTGGAAAACAATAGCCGTATTTTCTTTTCTTTTCTTTTTTTGGCGGAACTGGGGATTGAACTCAGGCCCTTGCGCTTGCCAGGGAAGCGCTTATTCCACTGAGCCATCTCCCCAGCCCCAATAGCCATATTTTCAGGCAAATAAAAGTAAATATTATCATCCATCCTCTCTACCCACACCAATCCCCTCCCCCCGCAAGTGAATAAAAGACAACAGGATAAAATATTTGTAAAGTCAAATGCTTGAGAATTCTTGATTAATTTCAAACTGGACAGAGAAACTTTAAAGTTTAGATGAAAGGCAGTTCAGTATAGTTACAAAAGTATTAACTACCTCAAAGACAAAAACATCACCCCATTTTTATACAATCTACTATAAAATGATATACTGTTTCTAATCTCTAGTGACAATATTTCTCCTACATATGTTATCTTGTAAAATCTCAACAAGCTACAAAGAAAAAAAATGCCTAGTAACTTAAAATACCAGATATAAAATCTTTTTTTAATCATTTATATTTTGGGGGGTCCAGTTGCTTCACATACTGAGGAGGTGAGATATTCCTCCTGGAAAGAGTGCCTTATTAGAGGGCTGTTAACTGCAAACATAAGGATTTCCATCTGGTAGGAAACCTAAGGATAACCTGTCCTTATGGTTAGATTTGGAAAAATACATTAATAGAATGATGCAGGCAAACTCAGGAAACCAGTTTCAATTGAGCTTTTTTAGAGAAGAATAATGAGTAATGGTAGAACTTAGAAGGAAGCTGGGTACTTCATAAGCAAGCAAACAACTAAAATGCTGCAATACTTCATGGTAGCAATGGGTAAGTCACCCATACTTGAAATCATTGAAGTACTGGTCACAAGCATTTGTGAATGAGATGCAGAAGTAAAGCTCAGCAAGAGGAAATTTTAAGTTATCATATCCCAAAAGAGTAGCAAACATGAAAGTGCTAATTTTTACAGTGTCAAGTTGCTAGTTTTAAAGGTTCTGTGGATTTTATTATAGGCTATGCTATGGAAGATATCTACAAATGTCAGATTCTTTTAGGTTCACTGGCAAATATTTCCAAAACAAAAACTCTTTTTGAGATAATGAAGCAGTCAGTCATTAGTTTCCTTTATTCTTTTTGTTGGGGGTGGTAGTAATGAGGATTTGATTATGACATAAATGTTAGATTCCTCTGTTTCCTCTTTCTTTCTTTCTTTCTTTCTTTCTTTCTTTCTTTCTTGCTTGCTTGCTTGCTTGCTTGCTTGCTTGCTTGCTTTCTTTCTTTCTTTCTTTTTCTTTTCTTTCTTTTTAGACAGGGCCTTGATATGTGGTTCTGGCTAGCTCTGAAATCACTATGTAGTCCAGGCTGGCCTTGAGCTCTCGGGAATCCTGGCTGAACCTTATGAATGCTGGAATTGCAACAGTGCATCACTAGGCCTGGCTTGTTTCCCCGTATCCTAAGTCTATCAGAGCTATTTGTTTTGTTTTGTTTTTTAAAAAGGCTTCCAAGACTTGGCACTGTGACTCACTGAAATGATGAACACCCACAAAAGTGTTCTACAGTTCCCTTCAAGTTTTAGTTAGATGCAACAATGAGGAGAGTTCAACAACTGAATTGGAATTGTGTTCTAACATCTATGAGTAATTTGTCAAGATCATTAGAGTATACCAAAACATACAAAATTAAAATACAAAAAACTAGGTCAAATGTATTTTTACCAAAAAGTGTAATATTTATAGTTACACATTTTCAAAGTGCTTTATGATTTTACTTATCTTTTATTATCAAAGTTTATAACTCAATTTTTATAACATGATTTTTAATAGGCTGCTTTGTTTTACAATTACTATGTATGCTATGCACTGTTAAGTGCATTTCACATGTATTGATTCAAATCCTTCTTACATTTACACATGAAATAAAAGGACACACAGATAATTTAAGGAGCCTGACATACTGTCACTTCAGGAGGGAATCCAGAATTCCAGCACAGGTATACCTGACTCCATTCATAGACTTAACTAGTATGTTTTACTATCTCCCAGCACAATTTCTGTCATATGTAAATATTCTCCTTTAATTCACTATATTTAGAAATACTCTTAAGTAGTTACCTAGTGTTATGGTTTTGTGTCTAGTTGTCCCCCCAAAGCCTCATGCAGTCATGGGATGGGGACTTGTACTGCTGGGATTATGGGTGGGAGTACTTCCCCCAGCCTGGGGCGGATAGCCTGAATGTAACTTCAGGGAGACAGACTTCCTCTCTGTAGCCATTGTTGCCACTACTCCTCCTTTTGCTCTCTCTGCCATCATGAAAGGATGCTCTCTGCCCTGTGCCACGCTGCCTTAGAGCCAGCCAAGTATGGACTGAAACCTCCAGTAGCTGTGAGGTTCCTTCCTTCATTTTGGGTGTTGGATATTTGTCCCAGTAATGAGACAAGAGTAATTAAGACACCTATTTACTCAGAAATGGAATTATTTCTACCTAATACACTTCTTCCTTTAGATGTTTCACAGGGAGAGGGGTGAATATCATTATTTAATTACAATTTCCTATGGTTTAGTATTTGCACAAAAGAACAGATATGCTTTAATTCAGGGTCAAATATTTCTTAGGTATTGATAATGAAATGATAGTGCATGTGCTAAAAGAAACAATTGATAATTCAGAAAAGAAACATTAACCTTTTGGGAAAATGCATTAGAGAATAACTGTGAGTCAGAATAAAAGTGATTGGTTTACAGACTATAAATCTCTAAAACTTAAAAACCAAGTCTATGCATAAATTGCAGCTTTGGCCAAATTTTATTTTGGGTAGGTGAACAAAAACAAAAAGAACTTCCATACATTTTAAGTAGGCATTCTATATTATTATATTTTGGTTTTTAACCTGGTTGCATTATCTACACAGACAAACTGAACTTTACCCAAGATATTTTTGAATAGAGGATCAAAGAAATTCAAAGATCTGTCATCATGCTGAAGGGACAATTTTAACCGATATTTAGAATGATAAATATTGTGCAAGGGCTGGGGAGATAGCTCAGGTGTCTAAGTGCCTACCTGGCAAGCACAAGGATCCAGGTTTGATCCCTGGTACTGCATGCCCTGCCAGCCCAGGAACCCTAGGTGTGCCATGCTGGCCACTGAAACCAGGCATGGTGGTACACACCTGTAATCCCAGAGCTGGGGAGGCTGGGATGGGAGGATCACTACAAGTCTGAGCTGTGTAGTGAGATCCTATACCAAATAAATAAAAATTTAAAAAATGTTGTGCTGGGCCCGCTGGAATCTCCCTTCAGCCAGTGGACATGCCTGGCATTTGGGATCCTTTGGCGGAACTCCCAGCAGAGAGGCTAGGAGTGAGACCCAGCCAGCTATTCCAGGAGCATAACATCTTGCCAGTGGGGCACAGAAGGCTGCATCAGGAAGAAGTGGAGGACAGCAGCTAGACACAAGCCAGGTCAAGCTGGATGAATTCGAACTTGGTAGATCCAGACCTGCTAAGCTGAGATACACTGCTAGACCCAGATCTATGAGAGCATCCTCTCTCTCTCTCAATCAAGAGAAGGGGCAACAGGTAACCGGGGTGAACAAGACTGCCTGGAAGACTCTAGGTACATCAAGGGGAGGTGATCAGACAGAACTTAGGGGAACTAATTTAAATACAAATTCCCAATTTAATATCTGCTTAGCTATACAGTCATAATATTTACTCTTATGGTCTAAAATATAAACCCATTAGTTACAAAAGTTTGTCAACCACTGAATCTCACTATCCATTATTAGTGTTGCTAATTATAGTACTATAAATACAAAATTGTCACTTCCTTAACCACATAATCTTTCTTGGAATAATATTGGTAGGTAATAAGGTAATAACTGCACCAAAGCGCTACACTAAAGGTCAGAGGACAGTGCTATACAGAAATGACAAAGAGGAGGAGCAAAATGCATTCTCATGCCCTGAGCCCACCCTGAAAAAAAATGCAGGAGACACTAGCATAGAAGAAATTGGAAGTCATACACCTAAAATCTCTGAAATAATAGTATCTGAAGTAAAGAAACAACTGCAGAAAGGTATAGAGGAAATCAGATCACAAATAATCTCTGAAGTAAAAAAAGAAATGATAACTAAAATGAAATACTAAGTGCTTCTAAAGAAGACACTGATAAAAAGCAATAGAAAAATGATGGAATCTTTGAATGAGCAATATAGGAAAGAAATAGAATGCATGAAGCAGATTCAAAGAGATATATAGGAAACTAAAATCTCAATCACAAACTGGCAAAACCGTTTGAAAGTGAAGATAGACTTTCAGACCTTGAAGACACCGTTGGAACTAGTGAAAAATAAGAAAAGATCTCTTAAAAACAACTATGATGCAGGAAAAAATAATTCAACATCTACAAGACGATGCGAAAATGAACAACATAAGACTAATAGGCATCAATGAGAAAGGAGTCAATATAAATGACAGAAAAAATATGGGCAGGATAATCTAATTAAAACTACACCTGGATAAATAATAATCAAGATCTCAGAAATTCAGCACAAGAACAGTATACTAAAAGCCACTAGAGGAAAGAAATAGGTCACATTTAAAGGAAAACACATCAGAATAACAGCAAATTTCTCTTCACAAACCATCCAGTTAAGAGCATGGAGCAAAGTACTACAAGTCTTACAAGAAAACAAATTCCAACCTAGACTTATATACCATGCTAAACTCTCAAGTTTGATGGAGAAGTGAAATACTTCCATGACGAAGAACAACTAAAGAATTTCTTGATGACAAAGCCAACCCTACATAGACGACTGAAGGATATTCCTAGAGAGGGATGAAAATGACCACAACTCCACAAATGAGAATGGAAAAGAATCCACCAAATAGGGCAAACAATTAGGCATGGGAAAAATAGTTAACGAACTGGAAAATAACACGTCAAACATAAGTCAGTACACATCTCAGTTATAACCATCAATGTAAATGGACTCAATTCACCAATTAAAAGAAATAGACTGACACAGGATTAGGAGGCAAAATCCAACAATATGCGGTATACAAGAAGTAACTCATAAAGAAATTGACAGACTCAAAGTCAAAGGATGAACAACAATACCGCATGCCCTAGGAGTTCAGAAAAAAGCAGGGGTAGCAATCCTGTTCACAGACAATCTGAACTTCAAGAATGATCAAATGAAATAAAGAAGGCCACTATATATTGGTTAGGGAAAAAATACAAGAGGAAGAGGTAACAGTCATAAATATGTACGCACCAAACACAAGAGCACCCAACTATATAAAATAAATCTCCCCCCCCCCCCCCCGGAACTGGTGATTGAACTCAGATTCTTGCACTTGCCAGGGAAGCGCTTACTCTACTGAGCCACCTCCCCAGCCCTGTAAGACACATCTTAATGGATATGAAAAATCTAATATTCAATATCACAAGCTTAACAGGAGACCTTAACACCTCCTTATCCCAAAAAGACAGGTCAAGCAGACAAAAAATTAACAAAGAGGTAGCAGAACTGAACCACACCTTTGAAGAAATGGACATTTACAGAGTGCTCCACCCAACCACATCCGAATACACATTTTTTTTTCCTTGTTAAAAAAAACTTTATTCATAAACACAAAATTCATGAATTGTATTTCTTTTCAGAAGACAAAAGACTAGAATTATTTTGTGCATAGCTCATTTTAGGTTTCAATCTTGATTACTGATATTTATATTGTACTACTATTTGTACTATGTACACTTACATTAAAACAGTACTACTTTTATAACTTTAACAATCTAATGTTGTCTTCCTTGATTACCACTTAGTATGATTTCTGACTGAACGTTTACAATGAATAACTGTCCAGGTTTTCATGGGTTCACAGCTGAACAGTACAAGAAATTTACAGAAGATATAATCCCAATTCTCCTCAAACTCTTCAATGAAATTGAGAAGGAAACAATTCTCCCAAAATCATTCCTGGAGGCAAGTTTTATACTGTTACCTAAACTAGGGAAAGATGCCAACTAAAAAAGAGAACTATAGGCCAATCTCCCTCATGAACATAGATGCAAAAATCCTCAATAAGATCCTAGAAAATAGAATACAGCAAATCATCAAGAAAATTATACACCATGACCAGGTAGGATTCATCCCAGGCATGCAAGGATTGTTCACTATTCGCAAATCTATAAATGTAATACCCTACATCAATAGAGCCAAATTCAAAAACCACATAATCATCTCAATTGATGCAGAAAAGGCTTTTGACAAAGTTCAAAACTCATTCATGATCAAAGTCCTACAGAAAATTGGAATAGATGGCCTGTATCTCAATCTGATAAAAGCCATTTATGACAATCCAATTGCTAACATAATTCTAAATGGGGGAAAACTGGGCATGGTGGTGCATATCTGTAATTCCAGCAGTGGGGAGGCTGAGACAGGAGGATTACTATGAGTCTGAACTATGTAGTGAGACCCTGTATCAAAAAAGAAAAAGAAAAAGAAAAAAAAAAAAAAAAGGGGGGGGGAATTACAACTTACTATGGAAAAAAAAAAAAACAAACCATGAGCAGAAAACTAGAAAACAGAAAAATTAAAAATTGTTACCGCTGGAGGCTCAGTATGGACAAGTTTGAAAGTTTAAAAGTGAAAAATTCCTGGGGTAACAGGAACAGAGTTTTTGCTTTGGCATGTAAGAAGCTTAGAAATTGTTATTCTGTAATAAATCAAAATCTGAGCAAACTGAAAAATTAATAGCTTTCCTTATCTCTACCAGGGAAGTAAATTAAGTAAAGTCACTGGGTAAGCCACTGCTCCCAAAATAGGCAAGTAGGTAAAGTGCAGAAAACTCTGAGTAGAAACTACTGTAAGAACTAGTACCAGTGAGAAAGCCTAAACTGACAAATCCTTAACCTGTGTGAACAAGTCTAAGAGTTAAACTACAGGGCACCTCACACATTTGTGACTTGTACGTCTTGCAGCTCTACAAGGAAAAATGTTCTGCATTGGGGCTGGGAGGTCACAGTTGGGAAGTAGTATGTTCTTCCGAACAAAGTTGCCCTTGAGTGAAACAATTTTACCTGCTCATAATCTTCTGGGGAAAGAGGAAAAGAAACAAAACAAAACAAAACTCAGAACCAGCTGGTTTTAGTCTTCTATGTAGGAAAAGATATAACCAAATCTAACCCCTTCCAGCCACCTGGTTCTATCTAAAGTTGGGGAAAAATAATTTGAAAGGCTTTTGCTAAATTCAGTCTAGGTTACAGGCTGTCTTAGAGACCAAAACATAATAGGATTATAGAACAATTTTTCTTGCCCTCATCCCTTACTACCATATCACTGAGACCCTATTTTATGCAGGTTTTTTGCAGTATATAATATCTGGCTTCTAACAAACCACAAGGTACACTAAAAGGCAAAAAAAACACAGTCTGAAGAAAGCAAGCAAGCATCAGAAACTGGGATACTGCAATTTCCCAGAACAGAGTTTTAAAACAACAATGATTATATGCTAAAGGCTCTACAAGAAAAATAGGCAATATGCAAGAACAGATGGATAATGTAAACAAAGAAATGTTCTTCTAGAAAGAAACAAAAAGAAATGCCAAAAGGTCCAGCCAAATAGCTCAGCGGATTAAAGCACCTGCTTACGCAGATGCAGCAGCTAGGGCTGGATACCCAGCCTGCCTGCTGTGCGGGTCTTGCCCATGGGGCATGATGAGACTGCAATTGAGACTGGACATGTGAAATAAACCAGACCCACATGTGTAAATATCATATAGTCTCCTTAGTATAAGAAATCAGAAGAAGAAATACAAATAGAAAGGTATAACACAACTAAAATGAAAGCGAGAACTTGAGGACTGGACAACAAGGAGAGAGTAAGGAAAAAAGCTGGGAAACAGGACAGGGACAAAGCGATATACCTGTATGCACAAGATGGGCAAGGCAATGATCCTGAGAAACATCAGCAGGTTTTTGAAACTAGCAGTCTATTCGTAGGATTCTCATCCTGACTATATATGATGATACCTGTGAACCAAGCAACTGCACTGAAGATAGCAATGTGTAACAGAAGGGTCATGCTTGGAATGCCTGTTATTCTGGTCTTCTAAATACATCCTTCTTGTCATGACATCCCAATTATTACCATACTGTCTCACAAGTAAATGTTTTGTTTTGGTTGTTTGTTTGTTTTTAAAAAGGGGAATAAATGAAAAAAAGACACAAGAAAAAGAAAAAAAAATGTCACAGGACTATCCTGCTACAATGCTGTATATGGCTAGATTTCTAAATTTCTGTGTAAAAATGTGTTTATTCCTATTTTTAAAAATTTTTTTCTTCATATTCTGTAAGGACATAAATTTCAACACATCAATACTTGATGGAAGATACCTGTTCCACATTATGCCTAAGATGTTCGATATTTAGATAGATAGGGTAAACCAAACTGCATATGTTGCAAGGTAATAATAAGCTTCTCTTCTGGAGGGTTAACAACCTAAGTTTGCAGATCAAAAATTGCAGAAAAGGAAGGGCTGCAAGGTCCACCAACATTTTGGCCCTAGCCTTTCAAGGTCAGTGAAGACTGTGGACATAGGAGAACCCATACTGTAACATCATGTAATTCAGTTGTGCTCCAAATTTTCTGATCAAGGAGCTTATGGAGCCACAGAGGAATGTGATTGATGATGTATAGTGTGCCCAAGGAGAGTCACATGGAGAGAAAACATTCTCTCAGGCTTTCACAGAGAGCAAATTGGTCAAGCATTGGCTGTGACTCATCCATATGGCTGACACTGACAAAGCATCTACAAAGTACGGTACATGGTCTCAGGATAAATCCTGAGGGGAGTTGACTGACCCTATCAGATATTTCTTGTTATATAGGTCTTGCTTTATCTTGGTCTTAATCATCCAGCAGAAAAGTATAAAAACGAAGTAAAGCCATATTAATATGCTGAGCTGTAAAAGGCTCTAGTCAACAACTTCTGCGGCCAACCCCATACTATTGTGGACTACTTGACTGTGTTGGACTGTTTTGCTAAATTCAAGCACCTATAATATTTAGATGCCAATAGAATACCCATCTCTGACAGGAATGAACTGGAGGGGGGGGGATACAGAGGAAGGACCATTTTGTATTTGTATAAACAGAATAGTTAGGATAGATGTACGGCTGCTTTCGCTTGGTTCAGGGAGAGGAAGGATTTGTAGTAGTAGTGTTTGGATGGGTTGTCCTGGCTGCTTCTTGTGGATGACCACTGAGAAGATAACAATGTGCAATGTATTAATTATTGAAAATGTCCTATTAATCAGCTTGGAAAGTGTCTCATTGATATTTGTTTCAATAAAATAAAATTAAAAAATTAAAAAAAAAGACTCGTGGTGGTGCATGCCTATAATCCGGGCTCTTGGGAGGCTGAACACAGGAGAATCACTATGAGTCTGGTTTATGTAGTGAGACCCTGCAGACCCTGTACTGAAATACTAAATAAATAAATAGAAAGAAAGAAATGCCTGGGGGCGGGGGAGATGGCTCAGTGGAATAAGCGCTTCCCTGGCAAGCACAAGGGCCTGAGTTCAATCCCCAGTTCAGCAAAAAAAAAAAAAAAAAAAAAAAAAAAAAAAAGAAAAAAAGAAAGAAAAGAAAAGAAGAAAGGCCAGAAATTATAAAAATGAAAACAAACCCACAGAAAGGAAGAGTGCTTTTGATTTGCTCAACAGTAGACTGGACATTGAAGAAAGATTCTTTGCATTTGAGGAAGTCAATATAAATTTCCAAAACTAAAAAAAAAAAAAAAAAGAATAGAATGCTCAGAATGTAAAATAACTACAAAAGGTGTAACAAATGCATACTGGAAAATTACAACAGCAATAGAGGGGGTAATAATGATAAGAAATTTCCTAAACCACACACCCAGACATTTCCAAGAACCACAACTAGTATACTTGTGAAAAGGAAACAAAACAAAATGAAAAAAGGCATGTTAGTTTTACTCCTCTGTACAACATATTTGGACTCCAGAAAACCAAAACTACAGGTGTAGAAAACCCTCAAAGAGGCCAGGGGTAGGGAGCATGTTACCTACAGAGAAGCTGTTATGGTTTAGCTTTAAAACATCTCCCCAGTGTCTCCTTACCAGGAGGGGGCTTCAGAAGGTGCTTGGGCCATGGGGTGCTGTGCTCATCAGGGGCATACGTTCAGAAGTTCACAGCTCAGTGTGCTGCTGGAGGGTGTGGTGGAAAGAGGCATGCCACTGGAGGTGTGCCTCTGAAAGGTGTTTCTCCTCTGGCTCCTCCCTTCTCACCCCACTCCCTGCTACCACTGAGACTGCTACCACTGAGCCACAGCTTTCTTCCACCCTGCCCTTCCCCCACAGTGTTCCTGCCTCAGAGCCAGCTGACCACGCACTATATTCCTGCAATGCATGAGCCTTCATATCTTACTGCCTTATCTCTGAGACCCTATTTACTGCAGTCTATTTACTGCATCTCCTTCAGGATGCATGTGTGGGCACTATTTCTCAACAATGGGAAAGCTTATAAATACAGAAGCAATTATAAGAATTATATCTAACTTTTCATATGTAACCAAAAGCAAAGTAAAATGAAGTATTTACAGTAGTAAAAGAAAAAAGAAAACGCCTAGAAATCTGTGCTGTGACATCATTACCTGTCAAAAATAATGATGGTAAAATTAGACATACCGTCTGTGCTTTCTGCATGAAGACATGAGTTTAAGCACAACAAAATAGACTAAATGCTCTTGTTAGAAATCCAACTGAAGACTAACCTCACCAAAGCACAGTGTGAAAACTCAAGACAGTCTCTATCCTGTCCATCATGGCCCAGCATATGACCCTTCCTCACGCCCTAGTGTCTCCCTGGGAGGAAGAATAGAATTCACCTCCAACATTCTCAATTTTAAAGGATGTGACTGTTAATTATTGTATATTAACTGATCAAGAAGTGCCCAGCAGATCAGTAAAGCACAGTTCTGGGTGTCATTGTGGAGATGACCAGTGTATAGGGCAGCAAACTGAAGGGAGAAGGTACACTCTGGGTTTTGGGTGGCACCAACCAGGAGCCTTGCAACCTGGATAGAAAAAAGGGAAAGAGAAAGGAACTGTTCTTGGTTTTTAAAGCACTCCTGCCTTTTCCTGCTGTCACCTGTGAGTCTCCAGTTACTGTAGTCTCCAATACAGACCACTACCAGCACCTCTTCAGTGAGCTTCCCAGCCTTTGATCTTGGACTGGTGGCACATTCTTGATCTGCCTTGCTCTGTGGCTTCAAGGGTGAGAGGTTATAGGATCACCTGGCTTTCCAGTGAACAGAGGGTCATTGTGGACACTCCCACCTTTGATCCTAAGTTTACCTAATAAATTTCTTGCATAATTATGAATATATTGTCTATTGATTCTGTTGTTCTAAGGAACTTCAATCAGGAAAGAAAAAAAGAGAGAGAGCCCCAAGAAATAAAGAGCTGCTCAAAGGATCCTAACACTCTTGCTTGTATCCAAGTACTGACAGACACTAGTCACCAGGTACAATATCTCTGAGAAATGTTTCTGAGAATCCCTACCAGAGTCTGCAGCATCAGAGCTGGATGCCAAGTAAAATTACCATAATTTACTATAAGACAATTAACAGGGGCTGGGGAGATAGGCCAGTAGAATAAGCGCTTGCATGGCAAGCACAAGGGCCTGAGTTTAATCCCCAGTTCCAAAAAAGAAAAAAGAAAAAAAAAAAAAGACAATTAACAGTATCACATATAGACTCCACAACCTCCTCAAATTATGTTACCTGAGCCACTCAAAGAGAACACATACCAATAAGAATTTAAGAAATATCCATAATCTCTATCGAGGCTGATTGAAGGAAAGTTCTTATATAAAACTATGCCATAAAGTTTGGAAAAGATAGATGATTTTTCAAATACCCAAATCCCAACAACAAAAAATAATGAGATATACAAAGAAATAGGAAACTGTGACAAATTAAAGAAGCAAATTTATGGAATGAACTTAGCTAATGAAATGGCAATGATTTGCCAAATGAAGAATCTAAAATTAGTATCATGAGAATATTCAATGAGTTAAGAGAATACACACAGACAACAAATTGAGAAAGTGATACACTTTAAAAATATATATAAAACTAAGAAGAACCAAATAAATTTTGGAATTCAAGGATGCAATGAATAAGGTGAAAAAAATGTATGGAGGGATTTGAAAAGATAGTGAGATTAAAAGTGAGACTTTCAAAATTACTGAGGTGAGGAACAAAGAAAAAGAATGAATGACAATTGAGAAACCTGAGGGGTTTCTGGAAGAATCAAACAGAGAATGGGAATCTCAAGGAGAAACAAAAAAGGGGCAGAGAAACTCGTGAATAAATAGTGGCTGAAAACTTTGTGCACCTAAGGAAATAAATGGATTCAAGAATCGGAGAGAGCTCTAAATAAAAGAATCTCAGAGAACTCTGATTAGTAGAAAGTCTTGAGACTGATACTAAAACAAATTATAATTAACTGTCAAGAGTGACAGATTATGGAGAGATTCTTGCAAACAGCAAAAGAAAAGCAACTCATCACATATAGGGGAGACCTATTACATTATGAACTGACTTAGCAAGAAGCCTTGTAGGGGAGAAGGGTGTGGTGTTATGGATTAAAGTAATGAAAGGAGAAATTGCTACCAATCAAAAATATTTTATTTGGCAAAACTGTCTCTTAAAAAAAAAAGAAAACTGATGTCCCAAGATAAATAAAAGTGGGGGAATTCATCACCATCAATCTTGTGCTACAAAAAAAGGCTGACAGTCTTACAAGTTGAAATGAAAAGATAATAAACAGGAGCACAAAGCTACATGATAAAATGAATGTCCTTGATAACGGTACACATACAAATCCAGAATTCCATGCTATTGTAATGTAGGTAAGTAAATCACTTATAAATCTGGTATAAAATATTTAAAACCATGAAAAATAATGAGTTTATGGCAATGGATACAATATAAAAGGAGATAATTTATATCATCAATAACATAAGAGGCAGATGATATAAAGAAATTGACTTTTTGTGATTCAAGTTACTTTATCAACTTAACAGATAGTTAGAAGTTTAAAATGTTTCATGCAATAAGGGTAACAGCAAGGAAAATAGAATATATGTGAAAGCAAATGAGAAATGAATCAAAACATATCATTACAAAAAATTAATGAAAAACCCTAAATATATCAAGAAAAAAAGAGAAAAATTACAATGCAGAAGTAAAAAATTTAACAAAAGAAACAGCCTTTCCCTATCAATAATAATTTTAAGAGGTTGGGGAATTAGCTTAGTAGAATAAGCACTTGGCTGGCAAGTGCAAGCGCCTGAGTTCAATCTCTGGTTCTGCCCCCCCAAAAAAGTAAATGTATTGAATATAGCAATTAAAAGGCAAATTGGTTAAAGAGACTAAAATACAAGAACCAAGTAATAACATCTATAAGAAACTTTGTATTTAAGAACACACATAATTTATGAATGCAAGGGTCAAAAGACATTCCATGCAAATGAAAAACTAAGAACCGTTTAAGTGGCTGCTACTGATCAGACAAAGTAAGAGTTTAAGGCGAAACTTATGTGATGGACAAATAAAGATATTACATAATGATAAAATGAACAATTCACCTGGAAAATATAACAATAAAAAATAATAAATCCATCCTTAGAACACCCAAATATATGAAGCAAACAGTAAAAGAACTGAAAGGAGAAATAGGTAGCAACACATCTATAGTGAAAGAATTCACACCTCACTTTCAGAAATGAGTAAGCATAAAATTTTATGCCAGTAATCCTAGCACTCTAGAAGGCTGGAAAATTTATCGACATTAGAAAGATCCTGTCTCAAAATTTAAAAAAAAAAAAAGGGGGGGGGGGTAGAGATGTAACTCATTGCAAAGGCCAAGAGTTTATCCTCACTACCAAAGGGGGGCTGGGGGATAAAATAGAATGACCACACAAAATATTTCATCCAATTATAGCAAAATATATATTTTTCTCAAGTACATATATTATTTTCTAAAACTTGCCATATATTAGGCCATAAAACACTAAAAAATTTACGAAGAGACTGAAATCATGTAAGTATGTTCTCCAGCCTCAGTGAAATGAACCTATAAGTCAATGACAGAAGAAAACCAAGAAAATCCATTAATATGTGTAAACCCCATAGTCTAAAACAATCAGTGGCTCAAATAAGAGATCAGAAGGGAATTTAGAAAACATCTCTAGTGATGAACATACCAAAATTTATGAGATACAGTGAAAGCAATACTAACAGCAAAATAATAACATTAAAAAACAATGACATTACAAAACAAAGGCACAGGAAGAGAACTCAACACCGCAAGCACAAAGTAAAGAAGAACAGGTCAGCATCCCTAGTGATAACCAGCAGACCAGCAGAAGAACTCAATGGATACTGCAAGCTGTAAATCCAGTATGGGGCTTTCATCTAAAAGTGACTCCTGCATGGTAACAGGTTAGCTTTCTTGGTGGACAAAATATCTGAAACCTGCAACTTAGAGGAGAAGAAGTTCAATTTGGCTCAAATTTTTAGAGCTTTAACCCATAGTCAACTGGCAACAAAGCAGAAGCATCATGGTGAAAGGGTGTGGTCAGGGAAAGCTGCTGTCTTTCTGATGGTTAGGAAACAGCACAAGGTAAAGCACCAGAGGGGAAGGGCTAGAGAGCAGACATGGTCCGCAAGACCACACCTCCCCTACTGACGCACACATAAATTCACTTTACTAATCTGATCTCTTAATCCAGTCAGACTAACAATCACAAAGTAAATCATGAACAGATCAGCATTAATGATCACAGCGCACTAGATTTGGAGAACAAAAACCACAGCAGTTCTTCTAATATCACTGAGTGATATTACCAGGAGCCATCTTCAGAGAAGGCTTACTGCTTGAGACAGTTTCTCTAGGGATCAAAGCAACCACACTTCAAGGTTCCTGGTGAAATTCTCCCATAGTGATTAGGTGAGAGATAGTAACAAGAGAGAGTTGTGGAGAGGGTTGGTTTCAGACCTGAAAATTTGAAGCATCAAAGAGCCAGGCCATGGAGGGCATCATAGTTGGCAACAACTCTGTGGTGAGGAACAAGGCACGTTACATGTGATCTTCCTAAAGGGACTGAGTCTGTTGGTTCTCACTACTGCCCTGTCTAGCATGGAATTCAGTGAAAACATTTGTGTTCCCCCTTCCAGACAATTGGCGATATGTCACTGCTTGAACATTTGCCAATATCCTAAGTGCAAGAACAGGGGCCTCTGGAGTGAGTTAGGCCCCTAACCAGCCTATGTTGCCCAGAGATAGTTGGGGATGGCAGGGACTCCTTGTGTACAAAAGGAAACAATTAAAAAAACAAAACAAAACCCGTCTGGAATTAATGCAGCCCTCAAGCAGACAAGATATCATTGGTCTTTGCCTGGTGAGAAAGACAGGGGCAGAGTTCTGCATTTGTATAGCACATAAAATAAAACAGGCCCCAAGTTTGGCTCATTACCCTTCCCATATACTGGTGGTTCCAATATTATGGGTCCTGGAAGAAAAGAAAAGCTACCACCACTCCAAACATCACGGTGTAAAGGCATTTAGAACTCATTTTCTTGTCTGTCTGTCTGTCTGTCTCTGTCTGTCTGTCTGTCTGTCCCTCTCTGTCTGTCTGTTTCTCTCTCATTTTCTCTTACTTTTATCTAACTTTATTTAGGGTTTTTGCTCTATAATTGGATGGATATCTGTCTTTTCTCCTTTATCTCATTGTCTCTGTTTTGATTTTAAAGCTTAATTTGTCTATTTTCCCAATCTCTACCCCTTCGATGTATTACTATATTATTTTTAAATTTTATCAATACTTAGCCTTTTTAACTCAATACCATTATTGCTCCTTCCTTTTCTACGGTTAACATAGTGGTATAGTTGTTTTCAGTTTTTACTGTATTTCAACACCTGGTTTGTCCTTGTGTTATTACTCTGGTCGTTTTCTTTGAGCAGAACTAAGGACCAAGCCCTCAAAAGAAGGCTGGATACTATGTAAAAGTGGAAAAGATATCTATCCCAACTGATGCCAAATTTTAACAAAAAATCCACAAGAAATATGAAAAATTGAGGCAACACAGCTCCTTCAAGGACACATAACTCATTACTGACTGAATGTATAGACACAAAATGGATAAAATGCCAAAGAATTCAAAAGACTATTTTTAAATGATGATTTCAAAGAGCATACAAATAAATTGCTAAATAAATTAAGAAAGACAATGCAGGATATAAAGGAGTAATTCAAAAAAGAGATTCTGAAAATGAACCAAACAAATTTTGGAAGGCTTCCCCAATGAAATGAATCAAGCATAAGAAAACCAAGGGCTTGAACACAAGGCTGATGAATTATCACACTCAGACAGTTAAGAGATTTTTTTAAAAATTTTCTTTTCCAATATATATTTGGAATACATTATGATTACATTCATCATAGGATTAAAAAAGAAGTCCCAACTCTTTGCTGTCTGCAAAAACACACCTTACCAGCAAAGACATACACAACCTGAAAGTGAAAGGATGAAAAATGACATTCCATGCAAATGAAATCCAAAAGCAAGCAGAAGCATGTATACTCATATTTACCAAATCAGACTTGAAGACAAAATTATTCAGAAGAGAAAGCTAATACATATTGGTAAATGGAACAGTACATTAAAAAAAAAATCTAAATATATATGTAGTAAATATTGGCATACCCAATTTAATGAAACACTACTACACAAAAAGGGGCTCAGACTCCAATAGAGCAATAATAATGTCAACATTTCATTTCCATCAAGAAATATTCTATCCAGACCCCGCCCCCCCCCACACACCACCAACAAAGAAATAGTTAAATTACACCACAGATAAGCAATGTTGGCAGATAGCTACTGAACATTCTCTCCAACAACTACATGTATTGTTGAAGTAACTCATGGAACATTAACTGAAGTAGCTTATATTTTAAGTCATAAAGCAAGTCTTAAATATAAAAGAACTGAAATAATTTCTTATATTTCAGTGCAATGGAGCTAGAAATGAATGGTAAGAGAAATGACAAACTACACAAGCACATGGGTATTAAACAGTTGTTTTTTTCTTTTTAATGTATTTGGTTATTACAGGGTATCCCTATGCAGCTTGGACTTGCAGTGATTCTGTTTTCAAACTCCCCAGCACTGGGATTATAGGCATGTGCCACTATGTCCATACTCTGGCCAGCTCAGCCCATCCTGGGGCAGGGCTGGCAGGGCATGTGGTGCCGAGGATTGAATGGTGCTCCCAGCACTTGCCTAAGCTTGCCTAAGAAGGTGCTTTAGTCCACTGAGCTATCTTGCCAGCCCAACAGTTCATTTTTGAATGACTTATATGAGTAAATGAAGAAATGAATGGAGAAATTAAAAAGTTTTGAGAATCAAATGAAAATGGATATAGTAATAAGTACCTACATCAAAAAGTCACACAGATCTCAAATAAATAACCTAATTATATCTCAAGGCTTTACAAAAACAGGAAAGCAAACCAAAACCAACAGAAGAGATCAGAGCTGAAATTAATGAAACAGACACTAAAAGAACAAGAGATCAATAACCAGTTCTTCGAAAACATAAGCAAGTTTGATGGTCTCTTAGCCAAACAAAAAGATATAGAGAATTCAAACATGTTTATGTATCTGTATATATAAAATAGTTAAGATAGATATACAGCTACTTTCTCTTAATTCAATGAGAAGAAAGATTTGTACTAATAGGGTTTGGACACGATATCATGTCTGCATCTTGTACTATGAATAACTACTATGAAGACAACAATATGCAATGTATTAAGGAAGACCCACCCTGAGTGTGGATAGCACCACCCAAGAGTTTGGTAGCCTGGAAGGATAAATAGAAGAGGCTCCTGCCTCGTTGCTGCTACTTCCTTGCTGTGCTTCTTTCTGCCTGCCCTGCCAAGCCATCGACTATTTTTCCTCTGTGATGCCCCTCTGTCATCCCACCCTGCTTTGGAGCCAGCTGACTACGGAATGAAACCTCTACAAACTATAGCCAAAAATAAACCTTTCCTCCTTTAACTTTGGGTGTTGGGTATTATGTCTCAGCAATGAGAAAAATAACTAAGACAATTATAAAGCAGATATTACAA
>NW_004524762.1:452832-470527 GCF_000260255.1 Octodon degus | reverse complement strand
TATTTTTTTTTTTGCAGAACCGGGGATTGAACTCAGGCCCTTGTGCTTGCCAGGGAAGCACTTATTCCACTGAGCCATCTCCCTACCCCTCAAACATACATTTTAAGACACATATTACAAACCAAAGTTGAAGCAAGATATGAAAATAATAAGAAATGAGATTGAAGCAGCATTCCAACCAAGAAAAGCCAGAAACAGATGGATTCACTGCTGATTTTTGCCAGACCTTTACAGAACATCAATGCTTTTCAAACTATCCCATGAAATAGCAAGAATGCTTTCAAGGATGCTATCATCCTGATAGTAAAATAAGGATGTAACACAAAATGAAAACTATAGAAACACAGATGCAAAAAAAATTCTTTAATAAAATACTTGCAAACCAAATTCAACAACAGATTAAAAACATTACACATTATGATCAAGTTGGTCACTACAGGGTTATAAAATAGTTCAATATATGTAAACCACAGAATGTAACATATCACAAAAATAGAATAAAGGACCAAAAAATCACATGACCATCTGAATTGATACAAAGAAATCTTTGAAAAATTTCAACATCTTTTCCTGATAAAAGACTCAAAGCAACTAGGCACTGAAGAACTGTATCTTGAAATAATAAAGATTATAAACAATAAAACCATAACCACCAGTCCTAGCCCAGGCCTGAATCATGGAAAAAAAAAAAAAAAAAAAAAAGTAAAGCCATGTTAATACGATGAGCTGTAAAAGACTCAAGTCAACAATTTCTGACATTGGCAGTCCTGCGGATAACCCACTACTATTGTGGACTACTGAACTATATTGGATTTTTCTACTGAATTCACACACCTACAATATTAAAATGGCAATGGAATATCCATCTCTGACAACATGAAACGAAAAAAGGTGATATGTATGGAGGACCATTTTGTATCTGTATATACAAAATAGTTAAGATAAATATACAGCTACTTTTTCTTAATTCAATGAGAAGAAAGATTTGTACTAATAGTGTTTGGGCAGCATATCCCGTCTATATCTTAACCACTATGAAGACAACAATATGCAATGTATTAATTACTGAAACTGTCCTACTAATTGGTTTTGAAAATGTACCATTTCTATTTGTTTCTCAATAAAATTAAAAAAAAAAAAAAACAACATCATATTGAACAGGGAAAAATGGAAAGGATTTCCTCTGTAATCAGGAACAAGACCAGGATGTCTGCTCCCACCACTCCTATTCAATATAGTACCTGAACTTTTAGCCAAGTGAATTAGGCAAGAGAAAGAAAATGGATATAAATAGGAAAAGAAGTCAAATTATCCTTATTTACAGAAGATATGATGCTATTCTTAGAAAACCCATCAGATTCTATCAGAAGAGTTATAATGTGACAAAGTCAGCAAAGTAACAAGATACAAAATCATTACTAAGAAATCACTAGCTTTTTAATACACAAATGATGCACTACTTGAGAACAAAATCAGGAAATAATTCTAGTCACAATAGCTTAAAAAAAAACAAACACCAAAACCCTAGGGATTAATCTAACCAAGGAGAATAAAGGTTTCTATAATAAAAATGAAAATACTGAAGAAAGAAATTGAAGAAGACATTAGAAGATTAAACAGTCTTCCTATGTTCATGGATCAGCAGAATGTTGGTAAAATAGTTATATTACCCAAAGAAATTTACAGATTCAATGCAGTCCCCATTAGAACACCAATAATATCTTCACAGAACTGGAAAAACAATCCTAAAATTCATACAACTGCACAAAAAAAACCCCAGAATTGCAAAGGCAATCCTAAGTAAAAGGAGCAATGAGGAAGATATGACAATACCTAAGTTCTAAGACATAGTAACAAAAATAGCACAGTACTGGCACAAAACCAGACATGTAATCCAATGGATTAAAGTAAAGTACACAGAAACAAATTTACACAATGTAGCTACCTGACTCTAGACAAAGGAGCAAAAAGCATACACAAGAGAAAAGACAGCCTCTAACAAATAGTGCTCAAAAAAAAAAAAAAAAAAAAAAAAAAAAAACAGGCTATCAATATGTAGAATATTAAAATTAGACCTCTATCTCTCACCTTGTACAAAAATCAACTATGGATTGTAGATATAGATATACTCCCTGAAACTTTGAAATTGCTAAAAGCAAACAAAAGGGAAGCACTTTGAAGTCACAGGCACAGGTAAAGACTTGCTTGTTAGGTGTCTAGTAGCACAGGAAACGACAGCAAGATCAACTAATGGGACTGCATTAACTTAAAAGGTATGCACAGCAAGAGAAACAATTAACTGAGGGAAAGGAGAAAATCTCTGCCAGCTACTCTTCCCACAGACAATATCTAGAATATAAAGGGGGTGGGGAGATAGTTCAGCAGTATAAGCACCTTCCTGGCAAGTGCAAGGACCTGGGTTCAGTGCCCGGTACCACATGCCATGCTGGCCCTGGGCACTGAGCCAGCCACTGAAACTGTGCATGGTGACCCACGTCTGTAATCCTAGTGCTGGGGAGGCTGAGATAGGAGGATTATTAGGAATCTGAGCTGCATAGCAAGACCCTGTACCAAATAAATAAATAAAAAATATCTAGAATATAAAAAGAACTGAGAAAACACCAAGGGGTGGGGGAATAGCTCAATCAATAAATTAGCTAATGAACTGAACAAGGAACAAATGGTCAATAAGTATATATATAAAAAAATGTTCAACATCTTTTAACTATTAGGGAAATGCAAATCAACTACAGTGAGATTTCACCTAATGCCAATGGAAATGACTATCGTCAAGAATACAGATAGCAGTAAGTGGTAAGAAGGATATGGAGGAGGAAGAGTAGGCTACAGGGAACAAAGGTTAGGGGTGAGGAAGAGGAGAAGGGGAAATAAGAAGGAAAATATGCCCTGTACAAGATCCTAATAACCTCAATTAATGTAAATACTATAAACCATAACGTGAGTTAAGGTACATAATACCAACAAAAATGAAAAGTGGACTAGGGGAGGGCCAGTAAGATAGCTCAATGGACTAAGCACCTGCTTAGGCAAACGCAGAAACTGAGTTCGACCCCAGCACCACATGTCACACCTGCCCTGGCCCTGTGTGCGCTGAGCTGGTACTGAGACCCAGCACAGTGGTAAATGCCTGTAATTCCAGCTCTGGGGAGGCTGAAAACAGGAGGATCACTACAAGTCTGAGCTGTGGACCAGACACATAAATAGGAAAATAAATAAATAAATAAATAAATAAATAAATGGTTTTTTTTAAAAGGAAAGAAAAATGGACTAGGGGAACTAGGAGATGAGGGGCAGGGCAAAGGAAGAGAATTTAAAAAAGAGAAAGAAATATGCTGAAATAGGTACAGGTAACCATTCCCTAAGACAACTGTAAACTACATGAACTCCTATCATGCAAAAATAAAATTGAAAATTTTAAAAAAGGCAGAATTCTACATCTCACAGAAGCTATACTAAATTAGAATCATTATTTTAACAAGAACTCCAGGTGATTAATGTGTACATTAGTGTTTGAGAGTTAATACTATAAATTACTATGTTTAACTTTTAGACACTGCTATAAATTACAGTGTTTAAATCTGGCAGAATTCAAGAATAGAGTGCAAAAGGATTTAAAAAAAAATATTTGCCAGTAGGTTAACTATTGTTCTTGGTAAGAGAAAAGACTGAAGTAAGTTGATTAGATTGTTTTATCTCTATAACCGATAAAACTGCTGAAGGTTTAAAAAAATTACTTTAAAATTTTGAGTCTCTTAGTAGAAGATATGTCTTAAGTTTTACTTTCCTTGAGAATGTCATGAACATTCTTAAAAATGTGCCCATTATCCACCAGCACAATTCTAGATTAGTGTACCTTGATTTAGCAGACTATCTGAGATTACTTTACATGATGCACTTGTGGGTAAAGGAGCCAACAGGGCCTGATGATAAATAAATTAACATAGTGAAGAATAAAAAAAGATAACAATAATCTTTCTCAGACTTGAAAGAACTGAATGTGAGTAGTCATGTCTAGTCTCATCCTTACAAGTTCAGCATTATACCAAAATAAGAGAAAAAGACATGCAAAGAAAACTGCAAACCAATATTCTTTATGAATATTGATACAAGTTTTTCACAAAATACTAGCAAACTGACTTCAACAGCATATTAAAAGGATGACATACCATTATACCAAAAATGCAAAAGTGGTTCAACATATGAAAATCAATCTATGAAATTATTATCTTAAGATAAGGCAGCATAAAACCTACATAAAGTATTCCCCAATAAATACAGACAAAAGAACAGTTTCAAAATGTAAAGGTTCAATAGACTAGGAATAGAAGGAAACTATATATAATAAGAACAGTCCACAATTGATGGCACATTCTGCACAGAGAAATACTGAAACTTTTTCCTTGGAGATCAGATCTTTCTCCACCACTAGTCAGCACAGTACTGGAAGGGCTAGCTCAGCAACCAGAGAAAAGCGGGGGTGGGTGCAGAGGGAGGCAGGGAAGCAGGGAGGAAGGGAAAGGCCAAGCAGGGAGATTGGAGGAAGCAAAATTACTTTCTTTACAAATGTGTTCTTATATACACAAAACCTTAAAGAATACACATACGACACTTGAAAGTAATAAAGTTGCAGAATACACAACCAGAACTCAAAAATCAGCTGTTTTTTTTTTTTTTTAAATAAACTCAGTGACCAATCTGAACAAGAATTTAAGAAAACAATTTCATTTACTGACAAAACATTCAGGAATAAGTTTAAGCAAGGTGAAAAAACCTTCACCCTACTAACTTGTAAAAGAAATCAAAGATAGAAACAAATGGAAAGAAAGATCCTCTGTATCTGTGGATTGCAAGATAGTATCAGAATGCCCCTATTACTTGCTCTGGCTAAGATATAGGTCTCCCCTAAACTCTCATACACTCAGAAGTGGAAGTCATGTGGACTATGGGATAGTACACTCACCAGTGGATTCACCTACTGAAGAGTATTGTAGCTGAATGTGCTGCAGAAGGTGGGGCCGGGCGAGTAGCAAGATGCTGGGGGCTAGCCTACGCTGGCCTACGCCCTCCCCAGCTTCTCCCTCCTGTGATTCCTGGCCACTGAGAGTGAGAAGCTCTCCTCCTTTATGCCCTTCTACCATGAGCTTTCTGCCTTGGATCCAGCCAGCTAAAGCCATGAGCGTGCTCTCCTTCGAGTTGTGAGTGCTAGGTACCCATTTTGACAAGGTTCCTAGAAAGTTACTAAGCTACTACTCAGAGTGATTTATAGGTTTGCTGCAATTCTTATCATAATTCCAACTATAGTAGCATCCTAAATTATCATGAAATGTCAAAGAGCCTTGAACAGCAATAACGACACTGAACAAAGTTGAAAGACAACACTACCTCACTTTAAAACACTGTACCAAGCAATGTTACTTAAGATGATAAAGTACTGGACTAAATACAAACATAAACACCAATGAAATAGAATTGAGAGCCCAGAAATAAAACACTTGCATACATGGTCAAAAGATTTTCAACAGAAGTACCACGGTGCCACAATAAGAGAAAACCTGCTTCTGTCAGAAATGGTGCTGGGAAAGCTGGATATCCATATGTGAACAAGAAACAACAAACATATGAAGCAGAACTTTACCTTATACTACTGACAAAAACTCACTAAAAATGGATTAAAGACTTAACTATAAAAACCTACCTACATTGAACTCCTATAAGCAAATACAGGGGGAAGCTTCAGGACAGTGGGTTTGGCAGTGGTTTCCTAGAAACAACACCAAAAACACAAGAAAAGAAAGAGACAGATACTGTAGGACTATGTCAAACAATTTTTATGCATCAAAGGAAAAAAAGAGACAATAACAAGGCACCTAAGAAATAATAATTGCAAATAATATGTCTAACACAAGGATAATACACAGAATATATAAGGAACTTGTGTAACTCAACAATAAGAAGTAACCCAGGGTCAGGCATAGTGGTGCACACCTATAATCTCAGCACTTAGAAGGCTGAGGCTGGAGCATCACCATGGATTTGAGGCCAGCCTGGACTACATAGTGAGTTTGAGGCCAGTCTGAACTAGGTAGTTAAACCTTGTCTCAAAAACAACCAAAAAACCAAGAAATCCTAACTTAAAAATGGGAAAGTGACTAATACAGACATTCTCAAAAAAAAATATAAAGGGTACCTGAAATACACTCATTAGCACTGATAATTAGGAAATGCCTAATAATAACAAATAACAGAGATAGTACATCCTATCAGGCTGGCCACTATCAACAGCACAGAAAATAACGAGTATTAAAGAGAATATGGACAAGTTGGAGCTCTTGAGCACTGCTGGGGGGAATATCAAGTGGCATACCTATTAAGTAAAGCAATATGAAGATTCCTGAAAAAATTTAAAATACAATTATAATGTTCCAGCAAGCTTCCAGCAGGATTCAAAGCAGGATGTCAAAGAGATATGCATTTTTTTACTGCAGCTTTATTTATAATAGACCAAAGGAACCCAATGTCCACTGGCAAATGAATGGACAGATAAAATGTGGTACATACATATAATGAGCTATTATGCAACTTTAAAAAATAAGGAAATCTTGTCATCTTGAGGATGTTATGATAAATGTTAAAAAAAAGTTGTAAAAGGACAAATATGATACAATTTCACTCATCTGAAGTACTTACAACAATCAAATCACAGAAACAGAAAGTGAAAATGTGATTATCCAGGGCTGCAGGAGCAAAGAGAATAATAAATCTTTAGTGGGTATAAACTTTTAGTGTTTTTTTTTTTTTTCTTTTCTTTTCTTTTTTGCAGACCAGGGATTGAACTCAGGACCCTGAGATTGTCATGCAAGCGCTTATTCTACTGAGTGATCTCCCCAACTTTTAGTGTTTTAAGATGAAAAATTCCAGAAATGTGTTGCCAATAATGTGAGTATATTTAACACTATTAAACCATATACTTAAAAATCATTAAGATGGTGATTTAATGTGTTTTTAAATAAAAAAATTAAGCAAAATAGTAAAAAGTATTGTATAAAAACTTTCTCATACAAAAACAGAAAACTATCAACAGAGCTGATGTGCATTATGTGTCATAAGAAGTACTTTTGTAAAAAACTGTGTAAGGTAAAAATTTGGATCTCATGAAGACCAACTCTAGAAAAAGAATAAATTAAGGCATGATTTTTAAAAACTTATTTTTTCTTTATTCATCTTCTGCATTAAAATATTTGAAGATAGTAACAGCAAGAATGTACTCAATCATGTATGCTTACATATGTATATGCTTATGTACAAGTGAAATAAATGATAACAATGATACAAGAGACAAGAGATAAAAAACAGGTATCTTTTGTTATTATTAGAAACTTGTTATTTCCATGAATCAATACAGTGTTACCTGAAACACAGATTAGTTTCAAACATATAGTACAAACTTAGGTAAACATTAAAAGGTAAAAAAAAAAAACCTCTTAGAAATATAAATGACATGAAAGTTGAATCACAAAATGCTGAGTTAAAACTCTCCCAAAAAGGGCCAGTGAGATATCTCAGTGGACTAAGTGCTTGCTTAGGCAAGCACAGGGACCAGGGTTCGATCCCAGCACCACACGCCACACTGGCCCACCCCCAGGTGTGCTGAGTCAGCCATTGAGTCTGGGCATGGTGGCACATGCCTGTAATCCCAGCACCGGTGAGGCTAAAACCAGGAGGATCACTATGAGTCCCAGCTGTGCACTGAGACCCTATATCAAATATATTAAAAAATAAACAACAAGCAAACACACACAGAAAGGCAGAAAAGGAGCAGAGAACAAAAATAGGGGATGGGGTGTCAAATATAAATAGTAACAAACATAATAGACTACTAATACATCTATAGGCTTTCAGAGTACAAACTACTAATACGTCTATAGTCTTTTCAAATGCCAATGCTGTAAAAACACACATTAAATGACAGATTGCCAAGTGGATCAAAAAATAAGAACAATCTGTTGTCTAAAGAAAGTTTCTTTAAGGATGAAGACATACAAATTTAAAATGAAGGGGTCAAAGGGCTTGCCATATAGCTCAATGGCTTAAAGTGCCTGCCTAGGAAGACTCAGGGGCCTGGGTTCCATCCCCACATGCTGTGATGGCCCCACCTCCAGGGCACACTGAGACAGAGACAGAGACTGAGACTGGGTGTGGTGGCATGTGCCTGTAATTCCAGCCCTTGGGAGGCTGAAAACAGAAGGATCACTACAAGTCCAATCTAATTAGTGAGATCCTGTAGACCCTGTACCAAATATAAATTAAATTAATAAATAAATGAAACGAAATGAAGGGATCAAAAAAACAAAATACTACGCTAACATTAATCCCCCTGAAAGTAACTATGATAATTTCACACAGCAGATTTTGGATCAAAGTACATCAGGGATAAAGACATCATTACATAATGATGAAGGAGCAACTTTTCCAAGAAGATAGGAAAATCCTCAATATATATGCACCTACTAACAAAGTACAGGTAAGGCAAAATGATAGAACTGAAAGGAGAAATAGCCAGGTCCATCATCTTAATTGGAAACTTTAGTCCCTGAATTTGAAACAGATCCAGGAAGCATAAAATTTCCGAAGAGCAAATAAATGTAACTGCCATATACTCTTCTTAATTCAGAACACACATTCTTCTCAAGCTCATATATAACAATCACAAAGAGAAACCACATTTGGGGGCATAAAACCACTGTAACAAATTCAAAGAACAGAAATTACAATGCAAGGCAACTAAAATAGAAACGGTGAAGGAGAGCTAAATACTTAGACATATAAATACACTTTTAAAAAACATCCAACACTTCTGAATAGCAAATGGACAAACTGGTCAAAAAGAAAAGCTTTTAAATCTTTTGAGATGTATGAAAATGAAAATACAACATAAAAAATTTGGCACATACAATGAATGAAAGCAGTTTTTGAGGGAAATTTATACCACTTAATGAATATGAATATAAATATGTCAAATACCATATACAATTTAAAAATCACTAAGCACGGTCTCTCATACCTATAATCCCACTGTTCTGGGAGGCTTAGACTAGACAATGACAAGTTCAAGCACAGGATGGGCAACTTAGTGACTTAGATCCCATCTCAAAATAATACAAAGGCTGAATATAGCTGAATGGTAGAACATCCCTTTGGTTTGGAAGGAAGAAAGAAGGAAGGAAGGGAGGAAAAAAAGAAGGTCTAAAATCAATAATCTAATTTCCAACTTTAAGAAAGCAGCAAAAGAAAAAAAAAATTAAATTCAAACTAAGTAAAAAGCAGAAAATTAGAATAGAATATGCAGGCATAAACAAGAAGATAAGCAACAAGCCCAAAAGCCAATTCTTTAAAATATCAATAAATAAGCCTTTTGTCAGATTAAGAAAAAGAAGATACAAATTACTAATATCAAATAAAAGAGGGAGGGAAGGCCAAATAGCTCAGTGGATTAAAGCATCTCCTTAGAGGAGAGGCAGGGAGTTCGATTTTAACCCAACCCAACACCCCCCCCCCCGCATGCTGAGAATTGACTGAGACTGGGTGTGGTGGCGCACACCTGTAATCCCAGGACTTGGGAGGCTACAAACAGGAGGATCACTACAAATCCAATCTACACAGTAAGACCCTGTACACTTTGTCCTAAATATAAGAAAACAAAAAACAAAAACAAATAAAAGAGGGATCATTACTATTGAGCCTACGGACATTGAAAGGATAATAAAGGAATACCTTGGCTCATGAACGCTTTTGTTCGTGAACAATTTCCCTTGCAAACAAAAGCATCTGGCAAAATTTTGTTTTTGTTTGCAAACTCTACATCTGGTGACAAACAACCACAACTACCTCTCCCACAAACATAAGCATGGTCTTCTTTTCCAAAAACAGGGAATAAATTAAATTCATGAACAGAGATACCTAAGTTCTGGGAACAACTTCAATTTTAGAAGTTTGAGAACACAGATTAAATGGACCAATCTTAAAAAAATGTATTTCCCAAAGGTTATAGACAGAATATACTGTCTGAATAGAGTGATGTCTATTAAGGAACTTGATTCAATAATTAATAACTTTGCAAAGCAGGAACCTCAGCTCCAGATGGTGTCTCTCTTTTTTTTTTTCCCAGATGGTGTCTTTTAAGGAAGAACGACTGTCTATAATCTCTTTCAGAAAATAGGAGGAAAGGGAATACCTCCATAATTTATTTATTGAGCTGGTATTATCCTAATCCCACAACAAGGCAAAGCTAGTATAAGAAAAAAATATGAATGCCTCTGTATTAATGATTTCATATTACTGGGACAAAATATCTGAGACCCATAACTTTAGAGTAAAAGAGGCTTATTTTCCCTCAGTTTCAGGGTTTCAGGCCACGGTTGGCTGGCTCCAAGGCAGAAATGGCATGGGGGAAGGGCATGAATCCAGAACGCTCTACATCCTCCAACCAGGCCCAAACTGCTTAGCACATCAGCTATGAACTTACCTACAAATAAGTATAGTGCCCCCAAGATCCAATCACCTTCTGCAAGTCCTACTTGTAAACACACACGGCCTTTGGAGGATGTTCTCAATCTGAGCTGTAATGTTCCACTCCTGGGTACAAAAAGACTCATGCACATCTCTTTATGCAAAATGTATTCAGTCAACCCCTAAGAGCTGCCAAAGTCTTAACAATTTCAGCATTTGCTGAACAGTACAAATCCAAAGTCTCCTGAGACTTTGCTATGAGGTGAAATCTTAGCTATGAGCCCCTATGAAAATCAAAAAGACAAGTAAACACTTCCAGCATACACTGGCACAGAGTGAACAATCACATTCTAAAAGGGAGGAAAATGAGGATACAAAGAAATCAGACCCAAGTAAAAGCTAAATCTCCCTCTCCAACACCTGAGGTAGGGCTGTGGTGAGAGGTAAGCTGCAAAGGGCTTGGGCAGACCTGACCCAAGGTCCCACTAGTTATAGACCAAAAGGGGGGGGGGGGGGAGTCAGTCAGTCAGTTGGTTGGTCGTTCGGTCTCTCTTCCTCCCTCCCTCCCTGCTTCCATCCCTCCCTTTAAGGCAGATTCATCTTCCTGAGGGCCCACTCCATTTTCAGATCTATTCCCAGAGTTTCATATATCATCCTCTCATGTGTATCATGCCTGGCCTTCCAGGACTTTTGATACTGGGTGGAATCCTCTATGACCCCATACTTCTTGCACTCTGCTTTTTTTTTCTTTTTTCTTTTTTTCCATACTAGGGATTGAACTCAGGAACTTGTGCTTGCCAGGTAGGCATTTTTTATACTGCTGAACTATATCCTTGGTCCCATCCTCTTGCACCCGCATGCCTATAAAATATGCACCCACTGGATGACATCAAGGTCTGCCACCAGCTTGACAGTAGCCAGGGTCCCTTGAACCATGGCTGCTTTAGCCTCTAAGTTCCTGGTGGGCTGAGCACAGTGAAATGAATCCCAAGGAACTAATTCTTCAGTTTTTCTATAGCAGGAGGTCCACGGACTCTCTTCTCCAATGCAAGGTTTTTCAGCTATAATGGGTAAGGTCTTGCTGATTCCTGAGATGCCACCAAACCATTTCTTCTACTGTCATAATGCAAAGTACTTGGCTTCCTTTTATTGCAAATCTTTTCATCAGCCATGTTTTCCTATTCTCCAACTCTGCAGGTGCTTTTTTTCTGGTGAGACTGCAAACTTCTTAAATCACTCACTTCTGTTCTTCTCTCCCGATTTTTAGTATAGGTTTATCTAAAAGCTGCCACCAGTACCATGCTGCAGCCTCAACATTGGCCTACCTTGAAATTTCTTCCACCAGGTTAATTAGTTCATTGCCCTTAATCTTAGTCTTCTGCCAAGTTTCAGGACATGCACAAAACATAAATGAACTTTTTTGCCAGAATGTAACACATACTGCCTCTGGTCCAGTTTCTGACAGGGCCCTCAGTCTCAAGAGTCTGGTCTTTATTGTACACATCCCATCTGCATTCTGGTCTTTGGCACTTTGGTCAGTAATGCACATCAGACACTAATCCCAGCACTCTAGGGCTTCTCTAGTCTGAATCTCCAAAGTTTTTCAAAATACTCTCATGACTCAGTTTCAAAGGCTTCTGAAACACATGATCAGGTCTAATGACAGCACCAATTCCACTCCTGGTAACAATGTTCTGTATTTTCATTTCACATAACCCTGAGAGAACATCTCAAACTTGCAACTTAAAAAAAGGAGTGGTTTATTTTTGTTCAACTATCAGTGGATTCAGTCCCTGCTTGTAAAATTGCTTGTACACATCACCAACAGTCTCTAATTCTCAGTCTCCTTTTGTTTTTTTCAGGACCACTAATGCAGGTTTTTACTCTTTATTCCTTGATACATTTTTATTGCTTAGCTTATTGTTTAGTGTAAGCCACACTCCTTAGTATTTTCTATTCAAGTAGTTATTCCAGCTCAGTGTCCACTGCTGCTACTTGATTTCTGTTCTTCTACTTCATACTGAAATACCACAAGACATCTTTGGTATTTTTCTATCTACATTCATGCCTTTGTTCATCTTACCCGGTCTCATAACTTAAACATACATCTTTATGTCAATACTTTTTCAGATACCTTTCTAAAATGTCCAGGCTCAATGTCTAGTAGACATATGAAACTCCAAGGCTCAAAGCCAATCTCCTATGATCCCCTCAAACTTTTCTGACACATTTTTGTTTAGGGACCTTTCTGAAGGAGAAGCTCCATCGTTCTATTGCTCAGATCAAAAAATGAGGACTCATTCTTGTTCCCTCTCCACAATCTGGTCCATCAGTAAATTCAGTGTGGCAGAATAAAGGCAGAACTTTAAGATTTCTTTACCTCCCACAACAATACTACTCTGACCCAATACACATTTATATTACATTTGGATTATTGAGGTAACTTCCTGCCCGGTTTCTCTGCTTGTATCTTTAACTCCCTACAATCTATTGTAAACATAGCAGCAGAAAGATACTTTGAGTGATTTAGATGCCACCCTCCTGTTCAAAATCCTATCATATTGATTTATCTTATTCAATGGAAAAGCCAGTTCTGCTTATCTGTTTTTAACACTCAACACCATTTAAATTTTTTTCTATACTTAGGCACATAAAAATAAACACAAAATGAAGATTCAGAAACTGAGAGAGAGAAACAAACTGATGTCTAAAGTTCATCTTCATATTAGTTCTGATTTGTGAGTAAATTTTAATTAGTCACACTATAAAATGACAGCACAGTATAGTCTTACAAGCCTTTGTCTATTTATTTAATATGATGTTCTTTCTGCACTCCCCACACTTTCTCTGATGAATTTTTAAAAACATAAATACTTTTACTGGTATAAGAAATTCCAAGCCAGGGGTGGTGGCTGAAGGAGTAGGATCACCACAAGTTGAGGCCAACCTGGGCCATACAGGGAGCGCAAGGCTAGACTGAAGTACACAGCAAGACACTGCCTCAAAAAAAAGGAAAGAGAAAAATTACAAAAGCTGGGAAGTACTGCCCAAAAGGATTTAACAAGCATGTATCCATATTAAAATCTTACCAAGCATAGAGAAATGAATTTATGTTGGCTCTTGTGCTAGATCCACATCTCTCTGTATCAATACTGGCTATGTAACACTAAAGTTCTAAGAGTCTCTGTTCTCGATTTCCTATCAAGATAGTACCCACTTCACAGAAGTATGAAAATTAAGCGACATGCACCTATAACATATGGACACTTAATAGCTGCCTATGACTTTAGTTAATGTAAAACCATGTAATGTAACAGGGCCAGGGAGATAGCTCAGTAGAAGAAGCACCTGCATGGCAAGCACAGGGTCCTGAGTTCAATCTCTGGTACTGCAAACAAAACAAAACAAACAAAAACCATGTAACAGTGAGAGAGAGAATAGAATGAAGGTCAGCAGAAGCAGACTACAATAAAGAATTTTATTCACTTACATTGTTTTAAACCTTTTATTATAGTGGTAACAGAAAGCTTTCTGGTTATTTGCATTACTGTTTTTAAATTTGCTGCAGACTATGTACCCTTTTCATGCCTTCATCAAAACACTATAGCAAAACACCATTTCCCACAAACATTCATTCATATTAACTGTCGTATTAGGCATAGTGCATGACAGGAACTCAGAGGACAGGTTTAGATTATGATCGTGTATTATGAAATAAACTGTGATTATTTGGAAAACAAACATATTTACTTGCCTTTCTTGAATTTATGTACAGGGAGTTTCTTAAGTTGATCTTTCCCAAGTCTATTTCTTCTAGCTCTGTGTCTGTCCTGGACAAATTTTGTGATCTAAAAATAAAAGGTATGAGACATTAAACATGCAAATAAAAAATAGCTATCAACAAGTATCTTAAGTTTTTAGATAGCTGCTGTAAACCAATTTAACTTACTTAAATCTTAATCACAATTAGGTTATTAAAACATTAAAAGTGATTACTTAACACATACCATCTTTTGAATTTTTATTTATTGACCTTGATTACCTTTCACTTACTGATATAACTGCTTATAAAATAATAGTAGATTATAGTTACCAAGATTCCAATGGGCCGAAAAGAGTAATAAGTTGAGATTTAAGTTACAAACTAATAAAATTTTCAAACACATCCAATTTATTATACTTTCAATTCTAGCAGCATAACAGAATTAAGGCATTCAACTATATATAAATGTTCATAAATTCTACTATAAATGTTCATAAATGTCAAATAAAATATACAAAACACTTAAAAGTATAAACAGCCAGAGTTGAGAGAATAAAAGGAAAATGTCCATAGACCCCAAAACAAAACCTCGAAACACCATGCATAAAAGAAAAAATAACAAAGTTGACTACATTACAGTTAAGAACTATCTCACACTCACAGGAGGACTGCAAGTTCGAGCTACCTGAGAAATGCAAAGCAAGTAGAAAGAATTTGCCTCAAAAGAGTGGGTGTGGGTAACTTACAGCTTAATATAAATATTCTGGTTTCAAAATCCAGTATTATCATTTTTTTTTTTTAAGGTGTAAGAACTTCTATCCTTAAAAGATACTGTCTGAGGAGCTGGGGAAATAGCTGAGTAGAATAAGCACTTCCCTGGCAAGTGCAAAGGCCTGAATTCAATCCCCGGTTCCGCAAAGAAAAACAAAATAACAAACAAACAACAACAACAAAATATATATATATATATATATATATATATATATATTCCACACAAATATATGAAATTATAAACAAAATCACAAATAGCTTTTATTTTAAAAAGACACTTAATATGTCAAACCACAGATTTATTGTTACATTGTACAGTCAATAAAGGAATTTATATCCAGCATAAAGAAGGCTCAAAACTCAATTTAAAAGGCAAACCTATTAAAGAACTAAAAGATAACTTTATCACAGCAGATAGACAAATGGCAAGCATGTAAAGAGATGCTAAACATCATTAGGCTAGAGGAAAGCACACATTCAAATCATAACTGCCTGCTACATACCTATTAGAATACCTACAAGTAAAAAACTGACTGTATCAAGTGTTCACATGAAAAGGAGAAGAAACTGGAACTTTCATGCTCTACTAAGCAAGACATTAAAATAATACACACACTTTGAAAATCACTTTGACAATTTATTACAAATTTAAAACACAATTTTTGCCACAACCATCCCACTCCTAGATTTCCCGTGGAAAAAAGTACTGCATATGTGCACACAACTTACACATAAACATCTACATCATCTTTATTTGTAATAGCTAAAACCTAGAAACAACACAGCAGAGTGGAGTGCCTCCTGGTTGCCCTCCCCTCCTCTGCCACCCTCGCCCTCATGCTGGTATGGATACTTGTTTTTATTTTTGTAGAGTTGGGAAATGAACCCAGGGCCTAACACTTGCTAAGCAAGTGTTCTGCCAACGAGCTACACCTCCAGACATTGGTCAATTGATTTTTTTATTTTATTTTTTCGGGGTGTGGTGTTTATTGGCAATCAAAATCAAGACCTTGTGCTTACCAGACAGGCACTGTGCCACTAAGCTACATCCCTGGCCTGGATACTTTTTAAAATTCACATTAATAAAAACTTAAGATGCTCAGAAAAAAAATACAAAGCTGTTTGCAATCAAAAGAGCATAGTATTTGGCATAAAAATTATGCATTATACTATGTGAACAAAATAGAGAACTTAGTAGTAAACCTAGGCATTTACAATTCACTGATATTCAACAGTGGTGCTGAGAACATACACTGGACAAAGAGCAGCCTTGTCAACAAAGAGATTTGGGAAAATTGGGCAACTATATGCAGAAAAATGAAGCTCAATCCCTTGCGCACCAGTTACAAAAACCTACTCAAAATGGATTTAAACACTTAAATGTAAGACCTGAAATTATGAAGCTACTTGAAGAAAACATAGACATAATTCTTCAGAAAACTGTAATATGCAAGTATTTTTTTGGACAAGACCCCAAATGCACTGGAAACAAAAGCAAAAATAGACAAATAGAAGCTAACAAATAATGGAAACAATCAACAGAATGTAGAGACAACCCAGGCATGCTGACCTATGCCTGTAGTCCAGCACTTGGGAGGCAGAGGCAGCATTTCTGTGAGTTACAGGCCAGTCTTGACTACATGGCAAGACCTCGTCTCTAAAAAGAAAAATAACAATCTATAGAACAGGAAAAAATATTTACAATGTATACATTTGACAAGGAATTCCAAAAACTTGTCAGAAAAATCCTGATTTTTAAAATAGGAAATATATCTAAATAGATGCTTTTCAAGAGACACACATGTGGCCAGTAAGTACAGGAAAAGTGCTGTGTATCACTAATCATCAAGAATGCCGATCTAAGCCATTCTGATGTATCTATCACCCTATCCCAGTCAGAATGGCCAATATCATAAAGTCTAAAAATAACAAGCACCTTGAAAATGTGAGGAGAGGGGAACCTTGCAAACTGTTGGCAGGAATGCAAATTAGTACAGCCATAGTGGAAAACAGTATGACAGTTCTTCAAAATGTTAAAAATTAAAATACTATATGATCTAGAAGCCCCTACCACTGGGTATACATCCAAAGGAAACAAAGTCAATATACTAAAGAGAAATGTGCATTCTCATGTTTACTGCAGCACTAGTTGTAGTGGTCAAGAAATGGAAACAATCTAAGCGTCCATCAACTGACAAGTGAATAAAGACAACGTGTATATGCCGGGTGGAATGCTGTTCAATCACAACAAAAGAATGAAATGGTGCATCTGTGAGAAGACTGGAAGCAGAGATGATTATGTTAAGTGGAATATGTCAAGCACACACAAAAAACAAGTACTGTGTAATCTCACTCACATGTAGAATCTAAAAAAGTTGTTTCCATGTAAATTGAGAGTAGAAGGGTGGTTACCCACCGATCAAGGACAGAGGGGGTTGGGAAGGAGTGGAGGAAGTTTGATTAGTGGTCTAAGTTACAGATACATGAGAGTAAGCTCTATGGTACTACTTCAGAGTGCAGTGACCAGAGGTAACAATTACATACTGTATACTTCAAATAGCTAGAGAGAGAATTTTGACAATTTTCACACAAAGAATAAATATTTCAGACTATAAATGCTTAACCTGATTCAAA
>NW_004524762.1:419185-449652 GCF_000260255.1 Octodon degus | reverse complement strand
CTGGGCTAGGACTGGGTCGGACCTGGGCTAGGACTGGGTCTGGGGGCTCCCGGAACTTGGCAGAAAATCCTACTCGGTGGGCGGGGTGGGGGAGGCCTATGTTTTTATTTATTAGTTAAAAATAAAAACTTAAAAGTGAGATGTGCTGGCAGCAAACTACACACAAGACGGCAAAGACAGTATACAAAGAATGTAAAACTCTAAATATTAAGTAAATGTTAAAATATCTTTCAGAATAGTTACTTTAAATAGGGCTGGTGAGACAGCTCAACAGTTTAAAGCACCTGCTTAGGCAAGCTTAGGCAAAGTGCAGGGACTGTGGTTTGATCCCCAGCACCATGTGCCGCGCCTGGGGCTGAGCCAGCCACACACAAAAAAAATAAAAATAAAATAAAAAATTATTACTTTAAATAGATGTAGTATTGAAACAGTAATCTCACCTGTTTCTTCTTACCTTTTAAAATTTAGCTACCAGAAAACTCAAAATAACAAAATGTGGCTCACAATATTGTTCTGCTGCTTAGCACTGCTAATGCAAAGTTGCAAGGAAAGTACAGACAGTTGTGATGATGGCTGCATAATTCTATGCAAGCTTATGTCTTGTCATCAGTTCAGGCTAGGGAGGTTCACTTGAGATTTGGGCAGCCAACGTCGTGAGAAAATCCAAACACGCCCTCCCTCTGTCCAGCCACTCTTGCGGCCCTCCGCTACTGCATATACACAGCAGTGCTTTGCCCCTCTGCTAACCCATTTTCCCTGCAGTCCTCAGCAGCCCAGTCCCCGCCAGCCCCTGTAGTAGTTCACATTAATAACAAACCCCACAATAGTTGCTATGTGCTAGTGTTGACTTTGGTAATATAAATGATCACCTGGGACATCGGGAGCTGAGCCTGCGTGGGAGTCTTGCTGACCCACTGTCTCCTAAATACTGCTCACCCCTATCCTGACCTACAATCTTGGCCATCCTGGGTTTTCACATTCCCTAACACCTTAGCATGCCGCTTCACCTAGATTCTAAACAACGTAAGAAATAATGGCAGATGGAGGAAGGTGAAGTAAGGAACTAAGTGGAGAAAGAAACAGAACTTATTAACTCACAGCATTAGGCAGTCTTAATGACTCAGAAACAGATAAAGACAACTTTAGGGCAGAATAAGTCTTCTCTGTGCCCTGCTCCAGAAGTGCAGAGCCAATCCTGAAGGAGGTGAACGAACACCTGATGAAAGGACACTCTAGTTTTCCAATGTTCCCCATAAATAAGACGGTTTCTCTTCCCAAAACAGAAGGGGTGCAAAACAAGAGAGATGCTAGGAGTCAC
This sequence comes from Octodon degus, assembly GCF_000260255.1. NCBI lineage: Eukaryota > Metazoa > Chordata > Mammalia > Rodentia > Octodontidae > Octodon > Octodon degus. The sequence goes on along the minus strand of NW_004524762.1, from coordinate 448,334 downwards.
AGTAACTGAGTCCCTACTTTCCATGGATAGAAACATTAAGAACCAAAGAAATAACAATAAAATGTTTTATGAAAAAATCTTTTTAGCTCAGTGGCCCAGCGCCTGCCTGACAAGTGTGAGGTAGAATTTGATTCATGGTACAATCAATTAATCAATCAAAACAATCTATCAATCCAACAGAAAATACTTACCAAAAGTTAAGAGTTATTGCTAAAAGTGTTAATGAAAAATGTATAACATCACTGCAGATATTGGAAAGACAGGGTTAAAAGTTAATAAAAATTCAGCCACTTAAAACTAAACAAAAAAGGGGATACAAATGAACAACCATTTTGTATCTGTATATTCAAAATAGTTATGATAGATGTATAGCTACATTCTCTTAGTTCAACGAATAGAAAGATTTGTTCTAATAGTGTTTGTGGACAGGATATCATGTCTGTATCTTGTACAATGAATAACCACTAAGACAACAATATGCAATGTATTAAGTATTGAAACTGTCCTACTAATTGGTTTTGAAACTGTCTCATTGCTATTTGTTTCTCAATAAAATTATAAAAAGAAAATTCAGCCACTTAAAGTAGAAGAAGAAAATCCAATATAATTAGTCTAAAAGTAGAATAAAGAAAATACTGTACATGCCTGCAACCCCAGCACTCAGGCACTGAGGCAGGAGGACTGATGTGAGTTCAAGGCCAGCCTGGACTACACAGTTATTTCCTGAGATAGCCTTGCTGGTATAAAATACCCACACCCAAAATGAAGGCAGGAAAGGTTTATTTAGCTCACAGTTAGTGGAGGTTTCAGTCTATACTTGGCTGCCTCAAAGGGAGGGAGAGTAGCACATGGCAGAGGGCAGCAGTTCATGGTGGGGAAAACAGCAAAAAGATAGAACCAAAAGGAAGGAGCAGCGGTGGCAGGGCAGCGAACAAGCCTCTCTCCCTTCCTTATACTGTATTCAGGCTATCTGCCTCAGGGGATTGGTGACCCACTGGATCACAAATTAATCACAAACCCTAGAAGCCTGCCCCATGACTGCATGAGGCTTTGGTGGTACAACTAGACACAAACCATAAGAAGTACATAGCAAGACCCTGTCTTAAAAACAACAGCATCAACAAAAAGAATGGTAAGAAATTCATACGAAAGAGAAAAAAGAAGCAAAGTATTTAAAATTATGGTCCACTAAGATGTCAGGGATTTTTATGCATTTCATTCAGTGATAAATCTGCAGATCCTAGAGCCGTGCCCACGTAGCATACCAGAGTTATAAAAATAAGTATTCAGTGAATGAAAGTTTACTTCCTAAAAGACTGATCAAACACATAAACTGGTAATGCTGTGCAAGGCACAGATGGCTATGAATAGAGAACTCCCATATATAGTAGAAGTTCTTTTAAAATTGTTACATGAATATATGAGTCATTCGACCCCACTGTATGTGAAAACAATCTATATTAGAAACATAATTTAGCAAGAATCAGTAAACCATATGTCTATATAACTATGAAATAAGCCACTAGACCTAGATGACTATAGTCTCTAAAGTCAAGCAGTAACTTCAATTTTATTTTTTAAAAACTGCTTTATAAAATAAGAAATTAAGGGACAGCTTTAGTTTTATGACACTAGAATAATTTTGTCTGCCTATTTTTGAGGTTAATTACTATAAAACATACACTATACTATCTCAACCACTTTTAAAGGTCCCATTTCTTGGTAAAGCACATTCACATTGTTGACCACTGTCCATCAACAAAATTCTTTTTTTGCAGAACCAGGCATTGAACTCAGGCCCTCATGCTTGCCAGGCAAGCACTTATTCTATTGAGCTATCTCGCTGGCCCCAACAAAATTCTTCATCTTATTTCCTACTAATTCCTAGCAACTACCTTCTATGTTTTGCTCCTATGAATCTCATTACTCTGAGTACCTCATACAAGAGGAATCACAGTATTTTTTCTTTTTTGACCTGTTTATTAAGTACAACATCTTCACACTTCATCCATGTTGTAGCAGTGTTAAAAGTTTCTTCCTGTCAATGCTGGTAGGTTTTGTGTCTATATACTACATTTTCTTTATTTTTCCATTAATTGAACTCTTAGGTTGTTTCACTCCGACTAGATGGGTGTACAAATGTATGCTCAAGTCTGCTTTAGGTTCTTTTTGGTAGCCATCTTAGTCACTTTTCTTAATGCTGAGACAAAATGTCTCACACCCAAAGTTAAAGGGGGAAGATTTCACAGTTTGTACAAGTTTCAGTCTCTTAATTAGCTGGCTCCAGGGCAGGTTGGCAGAAGGCAGAGGGGCAACAGTTCACAGCCGTGGAAGGCAGCCAAGGTAACGGGGGGGGGGGGGGGGTCAAGTCCCCCATATTGTATCCAGTCTACTAGGATTAGGGTGGTTGCAATATAATCAGTGGACTGATCCAGCTGTCACCTACCTTTAATCCCAACATCCTTAATCCAAGTATTGCACTAATCAGACACTATAGATTCAACCACTTCCATCACCTCCAAAAAACTTGTATGATCACATGGGGTCTTGGGGCACATTTAGCTAGGTGAAATAATTGGCAGTTCACACAATAATTCTCTGTTTCACTGATACAATTTTCTCTAAGTAGTAATTAAACTTATATTCTACCAACAGTGCATGCAAGATTGTGTAGTTTTAAAGTCAAGATTATTTTAGCCCTTAAAATAAAGATTTTGGTTACTTGGATATTCACATTACCAATAATTAAAATTTTTGCACATATGTCCAAGTGTAAGTTTGAACTGTATCAGAAATCTGAATGATCCAAAATATGTAAAGATAAAATTTAGGAAATATAACCAAACAAGATTACCAGAATAAAGGATTTTTAAATTTTAAAAAACAAAGACATTGAACATATTTAAAAAGTTGAAGAGAAACCCCAAAGATCTTACAACAAATAAAAGATACATAACTCAGTACTTATTTAAAGAAAATGAACAAATAAAAATCCGGTTTCTTTATTTGCAACACATACGCTGCTTTTTCTTTCATTTTGCCTGATAATATAGCATATTAAGTATGAGGTACAACAACAGACATCCACTTCTCATTCTTGACTTTTCAAAGGTTGCTAATATGTTACTAGATAATGATGCTTACCAATGTTTTTAGCCTGTAATGTCTATCGGGTTGAACATATTTATTTATACACTAATTTTCCTTTGTTGTTTGATTTTCTAGTTTTCAATACTTCCTTGTCTTTATACTGAAAACCCAGGAGAATGGACCAATAAATTACAAGAATAAAAGTAAGTTTGTAGATATTAATATATAAAAATCAATGATATCCAGGGTAAAAACCTTGGTTTCTAAACACATCTCTCTTCCTTCTAGGCTAGATTCACATTCTAGGGCTAGAACAAGAAAAACCTAAGATAAACCTGAAGTATCTTTATCATAACCAATTAAAGAAGTTATTTGAAACACAAAAAGATGAAGTCAAACCCTGTGCATACAGGAGTCAATCCGGGAAAGGTCTCAAAAGAACAAAGGTCAAACAATCCAAACAAGAAAAATAACATATGACTGGATTATAATGCAAGTATACAATAAAAATGAGAACATATGAATATAAGCGATTAAAAAAAAAAAAAGAAAAAAAATGGGGGGCTGGGGATACAGTTCAGTTGCACAAGTGTCTGCCTGGCAAGTACAAGGTCCTGAGTTTGATTCCCGGTCCCCCCGCCCCCCCCCCAAAAAAAAAGAATGTAAGTGATTGAATAAATAAGTGCAGTCACAGGTGGGGAGGTTTAAAGATGGATAAATTGGGGTGTGTGAATGTAAAGATGTGATACTGGAATTAAGGACGCAGATCATAGAGGCCCACCCTAGGTGTGCGTGGTACCAATCAATACATTTACAGCCTGGATGGAACGTAAGAAGGAAGGCAGGCTTGCTTTGCTGCGGCTTCCTGCTGCCTTGCTGCAGTTTCCCTGCTTTGCCATGAGTAGTTTCTCCTCTATGATGCCCCGCTGTCACACTACACTGTCTTGGGGCCAGCCAATTATGGATCGAAATTTCTACAAACTATAAGCTGAAATAAACCTTTCCTCCTTTAACTTGTGAGTGTTAGTATTTTGTCTCAGCAATGAGACAGTAACCAAGACAAAGCTCATGTTAAAGTGCTAAATAACAGAGGAAACTACAGTCAAGCATGATGGGACATGCCTGTAATCCTAACCCCATAGGCAACTGAGGCAGAAGGACTGCAAATTGGAGCCCAGCCTTGAGTCACCATAGAGTTCGCTGGCTGGAGAGTGACAAGGCAGAAAGTGAAGAGGGAAGTACAACAGATAGAGAGCCAGAGAGTAGCACCTTAGCCACAGATGACATGTGGCATGTTTGCCAGAAGGCTTTTGGAGGAAGAACAGAAGTGTTACAATGTTCAGCACACAAAAAGAGGGCAGAGATCTAATGGACCAGTGCAGAAATCAGCAGAAAACCAGGTGTTGAGGGCGCCACACCGTAACCTCCACTTTGTGACTTAACTGAGGGATCTGACCTTAGGACAGAGGCAAGGCTTCCAGTTAGTCATCCTACAGTATGGATTCCAGGGTGGAGGTGGGCTAAGTGATCCATGAGGACCACCAATCACCAGCACGTAACAGGACAGGTCACTGTAAAGAGACCAGTGTGGAGACCAGGAGGAAGGTGAGGGGGGAAAAAGTGCCTTCCAGTTACAGCGACACTTGGAGAGGATGGAGGTCTGAGAGAGAACCAGACCTGAAATGTGTCCAGAACCCTCAACCCTACATGTTAAAGCTTCACTTGTGAAAATGGGGGTGGGGGAGCTCACTTGTTGAGCTCAGGCTGCAACATACATAAAACTGTGAGGACGCTTTGTGGTTTTGGAACTCTGTGGTTTGTTTTGGTTTCCTTTCCTCCCCCATCGCTCCTGTTTGTATCTTCTGTCTCTTTCTTATTCCTTGATCTTCCCTCTCTTGCTTTCCCTTTCATCCACCACATATATAGGAGGTCTCTAGATATGTGCAAAGAAGAACAATAATTAACCACCACTTTAACCTGAGTAGGACATTCCATGAAGAGTTGGGTAACCCTTACCAGCACTGTACACTTTTCTTAATGCTGAGACAAAATGTCTCACACCCAAAGTTAAAGGGGGAAGATTTCAGTTTGTACAAGTTTCAGTCTCTAATTAGCTGGCTCCAGGGCAGGTTGGCAGAAGGCAGAGGGGCAACAGTTCACAGCCGTGGAAGGCAGCCAAGGTAACAAGGGGGGGGGGGGGGACATATTATCAGGCTCCCACCTTCCAAAGCTTCCCTCACCTTGGATCCCTTTTCTTGCTCTCACAAATACTCTCTCAAACCCTCTCTCCACCAGCCCTCTATTCAAGATATAAAAATAATAACAACAGAAAATGAGTTACCCTCTTTCTTTCAATCATTATTTCTCTCTGCACTTTCTTTCTGATTTTCCTCCTTCCGCTTTCTTTTCCTTCTCCCACCCACCACCTCTTAGCGTCTCTGTTTATCTTCCTTTGGGCTCTTTAAGGCTGGTGGCCTCCTCATCTCTACCCAGTAGTCCCTTGAGTATTTTCTGCAATGCTGGCTTGATGGTCCTGTAATTGCCTAAGGTATGTCTGTCAGGGAAACTCGTTACTTCTCAATTCTGGGGGCTAATTTTGCAGTTTAAAGAAGTCTGGGTTGACAACTGTTTTCTTTCAGGGCTTGAAAAACTTGGCAGAAAGCTTTCTTTCCCTTTAATGTTTGTGCTGAGAAACCTACTGTAAATCTAATACATTCATCTTTATAAGTAACTTGCTGAGTTTTCTCTCCAGCTTTTAGCATTCTCTCCTTTCACTGAACTTTTAGAAAACTGATTACAATGTGTCGTGGAGGGTTTCTTTTCTGGTTATTTGGGGTTTTGTACATCTCTTGAATAGTGAATTTTTTCCCTACATTTGGAAAGTTTTCTGCTATGATTTCAATGAGTAAATTTTTTAAACCTTTGAATTACCTTCTAAGTTTTCTTTTATTTCTATAATTTTGGTATTGCTCTTTGTGTCTTCTAGCAGTTGTTAGATCTAGCCTGCATGTCACATTCTCATTCTTAGGGTATCATTGGATTTATAATCTACTACATCCCCTTTGTCTTCAATTTATGATATTCTGTCTTCATACTGGTCAAATCTGCTAGGCATATTTTCTACTGAATGTGTCATATTTTCTTTTTCTGCTAGCTTGTTTCCATAAACTCTAATGCTTTACCAAAGTGAACATTTCTATCTTGTCTTATTTAATTCAATTAGTTCATTGTTTCTTTCCTAAGCTCATCAAACATTTTATTAGTAAAATCTGTTATAATAAAATTATTTTTAAGCTGACTAAACACCTTATGAAATTTCTTATGTGTTTCTTCTTTAAGATCTTTGGGGCCGGTGAGATAGCTCAGTGGTCTAAAGCACCTGTTTAGGCAAGCTTAGGCAGGCTCAGGGAACTGCTGTTCTATCCCCGGTACCACACACCCTGCCACCCTGAGGGCAGGTTGAGCCAGCAAAACAAAACAAAAAAGAAAAAGAAAAGATCTTCAGACATTTCGACCATTTCATTTTTCAGGTCTTTACCAGCAAATTTCCTCTACTTCAGTGTCTATGGCATTAGCTTTTGAGGAGGTAAAGATTTAGAGGCAACTTGTTGCTGTACTTTTTCATATACTTATTGTTTTTGTGCTTCATACTGAAGATCAGTTAGGGTACAGAAACCCTGTCTCTTCTGTGCAAGTCTCTCTAGTTAGAATGCTGGGAAAACTGGCTATCCACATGCAAAAGATTGAAATCTAGACCCACACATCTCTCCCTGCACTACAATAAAATCAAGACAGATCAAAAACCTAGATATTAAAACAGAAGCACTGAATTTGCTGAAAGATAAATAAAACTCTTAAAAACATAGGCATATGCAAGGATTTTCTGAATAGAACACCAACTGCACAAGAAATATCAAGAATCAATAAAAAGGTGGCCGGGGAGATGGCTCAGTGGAATAAGTGCTTCCCTGGCAAGTACAAGGGACAAAGTTCAATCCCCAGTTCCACAAAAAAAAAAAAAAAAAAAAAAAAAAATCAATAAATGGAATTATGGCAAAGTACAAAGCTTTTGTAGAGAAAAGGAAATAAACAGAATGAAAACACAACATAAAAAATGGGAGAAATGTGCCAGTTATTCCTCCAACAGATGACTAATACCTAGAATATATAAAGAGTTCATAAAAATTAGACTTTTCCAAACAAAATGCCTAATCAAAAGTGGTCAATTAAAGTGAATAGATACTTCTCAATAAGCACATGAAAAAATGTTCAGCATCTCTGACCATTAGAGAAATGCTAATTAAAACGAGTTTCCATCTTACTCCATAAAGAATGGCAACTACTAAGAAATCAAATAGTAACATTTTTGGTAAAGCTGTAGAGAAAAAGGAACCCTGTTACATTGTTGGTAGGAAGGTAAGCTAGTACAAACACGGAAATTAACCGAAAATTCCTCAAGATTCATTAGAGTCAGCTACACTACTTCTAGGTATCTTCTCAAAAGAGCTAAAGATATAGTAATATACACACACCTATGTTTATAGCAGTACAATTCATAATAGTTAAATCTTGGAAGTGATCTATATACCCATCAATGGATAAAGAAAACATGATACACACACACACACACACACACACACACACACACACACACACACACAATGGAGTATTACTCATTCAGACAGAAAGATAAATGAGTCATTTGTAGGAAAATGGATAAACCTTAAGACCATAATGCTAAATGAATAAATAAAGCACACACTGCATGGTTTCTCTTATATAAGAAATTCAAAGTATGAATAGCATAAAGAATAAAATAAATATAACAGGAAACCATTATAGGGAAACTATTAAAGTGGAAGAGGATCTAGAGATAGAAGGACTGGAAAGGACAGCTTAGTAAAACGAATACGCCATGTGTACAGTACCCATTTCCTACAGTACCCATTTTCTAGTATGTGCCTTCCAATAATTTAAGGAATGTTCTTTGTATCAAGTCTATTTATTTCAAAATAAATTGCCAATATAATTAAATCAATATGTATTGCAAACATGTGCTAATAAAAATAAATTAATGTTAAAAGAACTTAAAAGCAATGCTGCTTTAAAAAACTATAGGTATTGTACAATTTTAAGCTCGCATTTTGAATTGCAAAGTGTTGTGTCAATTTAACAAATGCAAACAACACCTTGAACATTATTTTACTTAGAATTAACAAATTTCTGCTAAATTTTTTAGTGCAACAAGTAGACAAAAACAAAAACAAAGTTACAGACAATGGTATACTTCCTCAAAATATGACCACACACGTATCATTAGCTAAGAGTTTAAGGTTTTTTTTGCACACTGTTTTTGCTTTCTTTTGCGGTAGAACTTATATACAATGGCTTACATAAAATTAAGTATACAATTTGATGGATTCAGGGGCTGGAGAGATGGCTCAGTGGTCTAAAGCACCTACTTGAAACAAGCTTGGCAAAGCACAGCGACCGTGGTTCAATCCTCCAGCACCACATGCCGGCCAGCCGCGCCCCCTGGTGGGCTGAGCTGGCCACACACACACACACACACACACACACACACACAATAAATGTTAAAAAAAAATAAATAAAAATAAGAAAAAAAACAATTTGACGGATTCAGACAAATGCCATACATTTGTACAACCCAAACCTCTACCATGATATAGAACACAACTATCACCCCCAAAAGTTCCCTCATCTCTTTCCAACAAGTTCCTGACCTCTTTCTCGCCCCCCTATAGGCAATTACTGCTCTGATTTATTTTCTACTCTATCGTTTTTGTTTTTTCCAGAACTTTATATAAATTGATTCATACAATATGTACTCTTGTCTATAAGGCTTCTTTCACTCAATACATTGATTTTTTTTCAGATCTATCCATTCTTTTCTCCTAAAAATATAAAAATTAATTTACTTACCATAAAAATGACTATCAGGATGAGACAGATGCCCACAATAATGAGGAAGGGGATTAGATAGTATTCTAGAGGAAGACTAAATTCTGGAACTAAGATGATGTGGCCTCTAAAATAAAACAAAAATTAATAATTGAGAACCAGTAAGATTATTAAATTACAATGTTAAAAACAAAAACTCTCAAAGATATGCAAACATTAAGATTAAATACACTATTCACATTTAAGTTTCTAATATGTGCCTTCCAATAATTTAAGGAATGTTCTTTGTATCAAGTCTATTTATTTCAAAATAAATTGCCAATATAATTAAAGGTGTTCTTCTGCTTGGTAAAGAAAATGAAACAGTACAATGTCTATCTTAGAGGTTATTTACTGAATCAAGTAGGAAAAATTATATTCTATATGCAACATTAGCATAAAAAATGATGGTAGTGTCTTAGTAGAATGTCATCAGGTAGTATGTCACTTCATCAGGTAGCATGTATTCAGGTAGTATGTCACTTCAACCAAATTACAGTTTATCTCTTCCTCTACAGAAAAACTTTAGAGCCATTACTGATTAAAAAAACCTCCTTTTCCCCAATGTGCTTTATTTACATGTACCTGCTGCACCAATAAACCACGATCTCTGTATCCTACATTCATCTGTGGGATAAGGAATTAAAAACTGGTTAAGGGATTTGTAAGAGCTGTTTCTTCTCCATTTTCCATGTTCTCATGGTTTCCATGAAATAAACTACAGAAATGTGTACATTGTAGAGGTGAAAGGAAAGCCTTACTTCCATTTTGTTACTAATCATTCATTAGTAATTGTGATGCTACTATTACAAAATTAATGAGGACCTATAAAAGAAAAACTTCTATTAGGAATAAGTGAACTATCTGTGCTACCTGAGCAAATTTTATATGGCATCAAATTTTACTTACAAAATCCCTTTAATCTAGGGGAGTGTCTATACAATGTTCAATAACATGACTGATCTTCCTGTTACGTCTGCTGTTATACAAGATTTGTAAGATGTCCACAGTATTGTTCTGATTTCCACTGGCAGTAATTTTTTAAGGTGGTAAAGCCAGAAATTTCATAAAACAAAAGTTCAAAGTAAATTAATAACTTTGAGGGGAAAGTGAAACTGAAACAAATTGACTCCTCCCATAGTAGAGGTGCTTAGAATTCTATATACTTGAGAAAAGTAACACAAAAACAAATTATTTCTATTCCAAGCTGTTTCTCTCTCTCTCTTTTTTTTTTTTTTTTTTTTTTGCAGAACCAGGGATTGAACTAGGGCCCATGGGCTTGCCAGGGAAGCACTTACTCCACTGAGCCATCTCCCCGGCCCCCTCCAAGCTGTTTTTCAATGTTTATGCTACTGTTTATTAATCTTATATTTCTATGAAGATTGCTCTAGCACAAGATAATACCAGCAACTTCTCTCCAGTAATTTAAATACCTTCCCCAAAATGATAAAATGCTTGAACACAAGTGGTCCTCTTACGTTGGCGGCTGTCGAACAGAACAGTGGATAATGAAGCATTTCATAGTTAATAAACGTAAGGAAAGAGGGTATTCCACTTACAACAGCAATCAATAAAATACTGAGCTATAAATTTAATAAGAAATATTTTTCTAACATAGATTTTGGACTAAAATAATTTTAAAAAGCTTTCAATCACCAATACATCAAATGAAAGAACAAGCTACTTTCTTAAATAAGAGGATCTGTCATCTTAAAAATGATAATTCTCCCTAAATTAATTTGTAAATACAATACAATTCCTTTACAAATATCAACAGGTTTTCCTGTGGTTACTAACACTATTAAACTCTGTTAGAAGGACAAATTAAAACTCTTACACATTGCTGGTGTTAATCTAAGATAGTGCCAGAAATTTTGGGAAAAGATGTAGCAATTTCTCAAAATTGTAGGAATATGCTCAGAAAAATAAAAATATGCACAAAAAACTTGTACATAAATGTTTATACTAGTCAAAACACTGTAGAAAAAAGTTATATGTCCATCAATTGATGACTGGGTAAGCAAATACACTGTATCCATGTAATAAATATTATTCAGCAATTATAAAAAATTCATAAAACACTATTATATGCTACAAGCTGATAACCATGAAAATGTTATTAAAAAGCCAGTATTGTAAGTAAAATAAAAATGTCAACATAAAAAGTTGTAGTGGATCATAAAAGTATAACACAATAAATAAAACAACCAATAACCTAATAGGAAAAGTAGTGTAAAGCTAGATTTCAAAGAAAACAAAATACAAATCACTCTTACCCATTAAAAAAAAAATGACCATATTTGCTTGTAATATGATAAATACCCACTAAAATTACAGCACAACAGCATTTTTTTCACCTGTCTGAGTAGCTAAAAATCCCAAATATGACAACATATTTTGTTGATGAGGCTGTATGAAAACATTAAGAAACAACCCTTTTGAACGAAAAGTTAACAATATCCAACAATGGTGAATATACATTTAACCTATAAAACAAGAACACCACTTCTAGAAACCTATTCCCAAAGTATACTAGCCAAACAATAAAACACTCATCTGTAAGGTCATTCACTATAGCACGTCTTAAAATAGATAAAGAAATGTCAACAGTTCAAATACCCATTACCCATCCATAGGGCACTACTTGATTCATAGGCATACCTACAAAATGAGTTCTATGCAGATATAAAAAGAATAATGAGTATCTGTCAACTCATATGGTTGACATGCTAGATACACTGTTAAGTCAAAGCAGGACAGGGAATAGTATTTAGATATATGGTAGAAGACAACAGATAATATGTACTTGCCAAAGACTTTAATGGACATTTTTACTAGTTGTTATTTAGAAGGCAAAAATGGGAACAAGATAGACAAGGTGGGTGATAATTAGATTTTAGACTTCTTTGAATATAACTTGTTTTGCTGGTTTTGAATTCAGTTATCATAGTTGAGCTGGGTGTAGTAGTGCACAGAATATTAACATTCTAGAAGGCTGAGGTAGGTGGATTACAAGTTTGGGTCCAGCCTGGGCAACTAAATAAGACCCTGTCTCAATATAACAAACAAAAAGGGCTGGGGATTGATTCCCTGTGAAGGTCCCAGAGTCAATCCCCTGTACCATGTCCTTGTCCAAAAAAAGATCACAAGTGCAGGAGGGGAACTGTTCTCTGTATTCTCAAAGCAAATGAATCAAATAAACTTCTGTCTCCAATTGAAAGCATCAACATACAGAGATACATTCCATGTGTCTTTTTTGTTTGTTTGTTAGTTTTTGGGTTTGTTTGGGTGTTTTTGTTTTGTTTTCCACAGTGGGTTTAACCCCAGACCTTCACACTGAGCAAATACATTCAGATGTGTGTTTATGAGAGTGAATGAGTGTGTGTACTTAGCAGTTCAACTGACATTAAAAAAAAAATCCAGAAATTCACTGCAGTTACATTATTCTGCTTGATTATACTGCCTCCTATTTTGAGTGTTACCAACTTTTAAAATTCTGAACATCTTTCAATTCTTCAACACATGTATCCAAAATACAGGATAAAATTTTTGTGAATTTGTACAGATATGGAAAGTTTTATTAAATAAATAAAGCAACTTACAAAACATTATATATCATTCTATTTTATGCACATATTACAGTTAATCAGTGCAAGTAATCAAACAAGGGAAAACTAAAAGCACATAACAACTATGCTAGAGAATGGAACCATTGAAACTTTCACTTCAAATGTTTTCTACTTCTGAAGTTTTATGTATTTTAGCAGTGTATGTGTATTACTTTTTAATGTAAAGAAGTATGATTATTTTACAGTTAAAAAACCTGGACCCCTGTGTCTGCCTAAGCAGGTGCTTTAATCCACAGAACTACATGGCCGGCCCAAAAGATTCCTTATAACATTAAGGTTTTTTTCTAATAAAGGAACAATACTGAGATAATATCATGTATTAGCTTTCCATCTACAAACTACACAACACAGTTGACAAAATACTATGTTGTATAACTAATTTTTAATACAACATTTAAAATTATGTCCCCTAACTTAATAAAGATAGTCTGAGCATATAATATTTGAAAGTGATTTTAAGTTATGAATACAGAAGAGAATGACAAAAGTAAGTATAATTGTAACCTCTTTATGCATTTTTAAACTCAAATATTCATGGGTCCTACCCTTACTAAATAACTAGAATTAGGTTTCTTAATTCTAACTTTCTCTTTTGGCAAATGTAGATTATAAATGATAATAGTAACACCCTGTAACATTTGTAAGAATTAAATGAATAACAAAGTTTTGCTTTCATAGGGGCCAGGCACTTGCTAAATACTTAGCAAATATTAGCTGCTTCTATTTTTCTTTTTGTTATTATTACTGCATTTGTGAATCTGTTTCAGGAAAGATGCTTTGAAATGCTAGCTGCATTGTTACAGATGAGGAAGCAATGCCTTAAATTAATTTTAGTCTATGTTTTCTGTTTATAATGAGACGGGGTCAGGGTGGGGGCTGTCAGAGAAGTTTGTAATCCAAATTTAAAACTTTTGGGCATTAGTAGAGACAGAACCAGGGCCTCAAGTATGCCCTCTACCATAAACTGACATTTGTCTGTAGAAATTACTTACACCGTATTTTGGATTCCATGTTTATAAAATAATAACTTTCTTTTAAATAAAATACAAACAAATGTAATTTCATTGTTCTTAAAGTATAAAGGGGAAGTTTTATCTTTATTAGTTTTTAAATGTTTAAATTGTTTCTTAGCAACATTAATTGTAACATTAGTGACTCCATGAAAATATTTTAGATAATCATACACAGAAAACAACATAGTAACTGAAAACTATGATTTAAAAAGAGATAATTAGCACAAGCTCATAAAACATAATATTGATTACAACTAACAATATAAAATTCTACCCAAATGTAATGAATTTTAAGTTACATGATGATTTTGGTAATTACTACTTACCCCTTTTCATAAGTGAATTCATCTTTCAGGGAATTAGCTGATGATTCACCAATGAAGACAGAGGGAATGTCAATTTTCTTTAACACATCAACTACATAAAAGAATAATAAAATTATTTGCAAAAGCCCATTCTTAGTGTATAATCAACTTAATTTTCTTCATAACAGCAGCAAATACAACTGGAAATAATTACAGTTGGGAGTCATTTTCTAATAGTTTATTTCTGACATTATACATTTATACTAACCATCAAAATAGTTTAGAAATATAGATATAACATTTATGATTTTTCTTTTATTAACATTTGTGATTTTCAAAGCTAATATTTTACATGTCTACATTACCTCACTTAATTTCACTTGTCCTAAAATATTTAAAAATAATTATCTTTAATACTTCCATTTGACTTATTGCTCTATAGATATAACTGTTAGAAAAGGAAGACAAGGAAAAAATTTTACATTTGTTTCCCATATATAATTCCTAAGTAAAAAAGAGAAAAAGCTTCTTTTACATACCCATTTCTAGGAGAAATACAAGAATGTAAGGCCTTATAGAAATCTGAAAAATAACACCACACTCCAGCTTTCCAGGCTAAAGCTGACAGGAGTTGCTAAAAGGCAAGGGACAACAAGGGTGTGTAAACTTCCACTTCCCCTGAGTGGAAGTTCATGGTGAAGCTTTGTGTTTTAACTGGATTCTAAAGAAATGTCACTCTTACATCTAAACTTAAAGCCAAAATCAAAACCACCAAAACAGAAATTTGTAAAAGTTACCCATTACTCATATCTCAAGAAGAGAACAATTTTTTCTTTTCTTTCAAATGTATGACTTCATAGTTTATAACTTAACCAATTGCTAGTCCACAACTATCGAATTCATTGTACATTTTTTTCTTTGATGCAAATTCAATTTTAAAAACTTTATTGCTGCATATTATACTTTTACAATTTAATGAGCATCATTTTGGCACATTTACGCATGTATGTAACATATGTTCACCATTTCCAACACTCCACACTATCCTTTGACCTTCCCTTCCCCCTCCCCTTGTTCTCTCCCTCGTCCTTTCTACTTTCATTTCTCTGTGGGTATTTTTTTTTCTAATTCTGCATAAAAGAATATATTTAAAAAAGCTTCTGCTTTTTAAGAGACAAGCTTCAAAATGAGAGAATCCTTGCCAGATATTCTTCTGACAAAGGGCTAGTATCCAGAATACTGTATATGAAGAATTCAAAACAAACCAAGAAACACCTCATCATATAATCCAGTTAATATGTGGGCAAATGAACTCAACAAATGCCTCTCAAGAAAAATGAACAATATGTATATGAAAAATATTCAACTTCTTTAATCATCAGAGAAATAGAAATTAAAACTACATCAAGTCTCCATCTCACCCAATGAGAATGACTGTCACCAAAAATAAAAACAATATTTTTGGCAAGGGCTTGGGGAAAAAGAAACACTTAATACACTGTGGATGGGAATGCAGATTAGTATAACTATGAAAATCAGTATGGCGGTCCCTCAAATAACTACAAATATTTGACCCAGCTATATATTCCTCAGTATATTCTTGAAAGAATTCAAGTTAGCATACTAGAAAGATACTCACATACCTATATTCATTGCAGGGTAATTCACAATAACTAAACTACAGGACCAGCCAAGGTGCCTATCAACAGATTAGTGGTAAAAAATGTAGTACCACAGAGCACTATTCAACAACAAAGAAGAATGAAATCATACCATTTCCAGGAAAATGAAAGGAACTAGAGATCATCATGTTAAACAAAATAAGCTAGACTAAAAGCACAATCTTCTTAAAATTATCAATAGAAAAAGCAACCTTATTAGCTGCGAGTTAATTGTGAGATCTGGCTTCTGAGAAAATCCAACTGTTTTGCTTTTGTTATAGTTTTCAAAATAACTTTGTTTTCTACTTTTTAAAAATACATATCTGATATGTATCTTATTTATTTTTTGCAGTACCTGGAATTGAACTCAGGATTTTATGCTTGCCAGGCAGGCACTTATGTTGCTGAGCTATAACTCTGGCCCTTGATATGCATTTAGAAGTAGGGAATGTACAAGAGGAAAAAAAAAAAATTCTCACCTGAATATATTTATTTTATTTGAAATAATCAACAGTTCTATAAGTTTTGACAAGTACATACATCACATAAATACAACTAAGATATAGAACATTATATCATTCCCCAAAACTTCATTTCTTTTTATAGTCAATGCCTCCTCCTAACCTCATCAACCACTGCTCTTTTTCTTCAAACCACAGATGTTCTGTTTTGTTTATTCCTTTAAAAAAAGTTTTAAATCCTAGTATCCTTGGTATACTACATGGATTTTTTCCACATTTTTACATAAATCTAGACATCAGTTCTCACAAACACAACCCTGCCTCCCCCCCCCACACACACAACCAGTGAGATCAATAAACATTTTATCTCAATGACATAATAATAGAAAAAAACAACAAGAAAAATTCCACTCAAGGGTACACATTATCATGTCAATAAATATCATCTGTAGTAACAAGAGGGATATTGCTATAGATCATCTATCTTTTAGGGAGATATTTTCTATTTTGTTGAAAGATTTTTCTTTATGATGTATCAGTTTTACTTTGACAATAAAAACTTGAATTACATACTCTTTGTAAGATGCTTCACTCATAAAGATAGTCTGTTAAACTCAAGGAGAAACTATTGGCTTGCAACTATTGGCTTATAATTTTTGGAAATAACATAACCTCTTTCAAATTATGGTATCTAAAGAGAGGCAGACAATGCCTCATATTAATAAAAAGATTAAGATGAAAAGAGGGAAAACACTACTTGCAAATAAGAACAACCACCTTAAAAACTCACATTATTTATCTACTAAAAACAGAAGACCTTCTTAGTTCATTCATCTATTGATGGGCAGATTGGCTACCTCCAAGAGTTGGTTATTATTAAGTGTTGCTATAAACATAGATAGTATGCATCTCTATAATATGATGCCCTTAACTCCACATAATAGAGTTTTACTCTGCCAAAAAGAAGGATAAACTTGTGTCATTTTAGAAAAATAAATGCATCTTGAGGCCATAAAGTTAGGAGAAATAAATCAGACACACAAGCTTAAGTATTGTATGGTTTCTCTTACTAAGAAACACAATATATAGATAAAAAGCAAAATAAAAGACAATAGTAAGTAAGGAGGTAGATTTTTCTTAAGGAAGAAGGGGATCAAGAGAAGGCGATGAGAAAACAGGTAGAAGAGATGAAAAAAAGAATATGAGTTACGAATGTGTAGTAACTCCACACAAGAAGTGCAAACATCATGTACTATAAATATGTACCCAAAAAAGGAAGGAGGTCAAGAGATGAATGCAAAGGGGAGGGAGAGATGAGAAAGGGGGTGAGAAAGGAATTAAGATGCACACGTACCAGTTCCCCACAAAGATTGTCAGCATGATCATAAACACGTATGTCCTAATTCATAAAAATAACTTTAAAAAACACTAAATTTTAATTCTGACCAAACAAATGTGAAATATATCCTTCCAAATAGTACTATTATATCACAGATAAATGATAATTTCAACAGCCAGCTCAAATTTCTCCAGGTTTGAACGTCATTCTGCCTATTCAGTATCTCCATTTGATTAACAGAAGCCTTAAACTTACTGTCTCTCAAATAAAATTCTAGATGTCTTTTTTGTTCCCTAAACCAACTTTTCTCTTTTTCATCTCTGTAAATAGCATGACCTGGTTTCTCAACATAAATAACCTGGGATCACTCTTGACCTCTTCATTTCCTTTACAGTACCTTCATACATCAAATTCTGTATAATGTAGCTCAGTAGCACAGTGCCTGCCTAGCAAGTATAAGGTCTTGAGTTCAATTCCTGGCACCCCTTACAAAAAAAAAAAAAAAAAAAGAAAAAGAAAAACAAACTTTTAAATCATTTATCTGTATCATTTTCTCTTGATTCTCTACATAGAACTGTTTTAAAGTCCCAGGAGGACCCATACCACAGCCTTAACATTAGGCTGTCTTGAAATTTCCTCTACCCAATTAATTAGTGTATAACCCTTAATCTCAATCTACCACAATAGTTTCAGTATGCAAGCAAAACATAGGCAAATTTTCTACCAGAGCATAACACACATGGCCTAGAGTCCAAATGACAATGGGGTCCTTATAATTGCTCTTTGCCAGCTGCTGTCAGAATTCAGATATTCTGAGCTTTCATGAGAGTCTCTCATTAAATTCAATTTACAGCACTCTGGAGCTGCTTATCCAGCCGGCATCTTCAAACCGTTCCAAACTCCTTCAGTGAACCAGTTCCAAGGGCTATGAACCACAAGATCAAGTACTCACTATAAATTCTGATGTTTAAATCAAGATAATTTTTTACATGGTAATATTTAAAACAGGAGAAGAAAAATATGTCATTTGCCCTACCTTCTGCATACCAAAAGGAAAAACCAACAGAGTAAACAGATATGTGATGTTAATATATTCTGAATATCAGTGTCCTTTTGGATATCAATGCCCTTGATATGCAAAACACTGATACAATATATAAGAAATGTCAATAATAGCAAAAAAAAATTAGTAGCAAGAGCTATCATACTATATACTAAAAGAAAAAAGTAAAGAGTAAGAAAAGACATTATCATTTCAAATGCAAAACTAGACTTATGTATTCTAAAATTTAATAGTGAATCTCTAAATAACAAATATTTTTCTATGTTGTTCATAACTCAGATTATGCCTACTTAAGGCTTGTTTTTTACAAGACATCAATAAATAAAATATATTGACAAAACAAAGAAAACCTTAAGTGCTTAGAAAAGAACAAGTCAATCATGCCTATTTTTTAATAAAATCATCCGAAGACAATTAAGAATTTGGAGTTATATGATAGAGAACACATTTTTCTGTTTAAGTGGATAATGAGAGGAGGAAAGTGCTGTTCATTTTTAGTTTCAAATGATCGGAGGAACAGGAGAGAAGAAAAGTGATACCTGTACTTACTGTCGTTGGATCCCATGCTAATGAGGTCTTCAGAGTCAACATTGTGAACAATGGCTGCTTTGTATCCAGCTTGCTGTGCATTTAAAACCTACAAATTAGAAAATATGGATGAAGCCAGTACTTTTCATAATGTCCTCCAACCTCAGCAAATATCAACAAGTCTATATTATTTAGCTGGAACTCCTATGTCCATAACTAGAATTATGTACACAGGGATGCGTAAGGCTTGGGTGTTCTTCAAACAAGATGTTTACAATTCATTATCAACGATTTCTTTAGATATTGCCCAGATTTCATTTATGGCACTTAGTCAAGTCAGGAGCAAATGAAGGAGGCAACATGAGCTCAAACATTCAAAATCTGTCTACCTTGAAAATGCAGACTTGCTGGGATCAGGCTCAGGAGTTCTCAGACCCAGGGCATTCAAATACAACCTCTGCTATTTATTAATGAAATAAACCGAAGCAATTATTTCCATTTTTAATCCTCAGTTTCCTAAATTTGAAGTGGGAAGGATATCAAGTTTTCATCATTTGTAAAGAATACTTTAAAATACTTAATATCATTCCTAACACATAAAATGTGTCAAAAAAAAAAAAAAAGAAGAAGAAAAACCCAACTATTTTTAGCTTGATGATCAGGTTTTTAAAAATTCCTTTTGAAAGCTTTGAAGAAATTAAAAATCCCTCCAGCCTCTTACTCTGGTTCCATATAGTTATTTAACCTTTTCTCCTTCTGTAAAATAGTAACTGTAGCACCATGAGAATAATGCTGGATGTAAGGAAGAGAAAAAGATAGAGAAGGCAGAAGAATGTAAAAAAGGGCATGAAGATGACCAAACTATGTCCGTGTATGAAAGTAACACACTGCAACTCAATGTTGTGTAAAATTGATAAGCATTTAGAAAACTGTATTTTAGAAAAGGATTTTATAGTTTCTAGCCTTATTTCTTATTACACATAAACTTACATATTCATTATATTGCCACAGCAGTAAGGCTTAGTTCACTTAACTTTTATATAAACAAAAGTCTATCTGATCCTTTACTAATTCTTTTTTTTTTTTTTTTTTAAGGTCAGAGTCTCACAACATAGTTCAGACTGGCTCTGAGCTCACTATATTGCCCAGGCTGGCCTCAAATTCACAACGATTCACCTGTCTCAGCTTTCTGAGTGCTAGATTACAGGTGTGCACTCGCACACCCAGCTGAATGATCATTTCTAATTTTTCCAAAAAGCTAACCAAGTAACTGAAGAGAAGTGTTTCTTTCCATATCCAAGAGACACCTTTTTTTCTCAGATACAACTTAAGAAATATAATATGAGATTGGAATTAATAGCTATTTCCTGCTAACAGAATAAGTTTTAAATTTCATTTGAAAGCTAACTTTTTAAGCAATTTTTCACTGAAAGTATACAATTTAACCATTGTTCACTGTAAAAGGACATATGTGGGAATATAAGTGGGCCATATCAGGACACAGAGAAAAGTGGTCTCAGAAGCCATAAGAGTCAAAGCTGCAGTTCAATTCTGCAAGTAAATGTTGAGTTTGCATTATGAGAAGGATATTATGTTAGGCACAATGCAGAACTCAGGGGGGATCAGAAAATGTCATCCCTACAGAGATCTCCATACTCGGGGCTACTGAATGGGTCAAATGCTTTCTTGCTTCTATGTATCTGCTCATACTATCATCTCTACTTAGAACAGCACTGTCTTCTGAATGCCTATCACACCTTCAAATTCCACATCATCTCCATGAATGAAGCCTGCACTGTCCTGTGCCCTGTTCCACCTGCTATTTCTAACCACAGTTGCTCCTTGCTTAGAGTGTATCAATCTTTATAAACATTTTTCAGATCTACTGTAATATGCCATATGGCCTTTTGTTTATTTTATGAAGCTTTCTAGCAAGAATAGACAAAGTAATCACCCATTTCGTAAGATGCTTTCTCATTCATAAGTGATTAAGATCCATCAGTATAACTGAATGAGTTTACAATATGCTAAGTGTGTAACTGAATCTGACCATTAGGTTTGGGTTTTTGTTTTTGGAATTGGAGTTGAACCCAAGGTCTTGACATTGAGCTACATCTCTAGCCCTTTGTTTATTTTTATCTTGAAACTGGGTCTTTCAAAGTCCTTAAACTGCCTGGGCTCAAATTTGTGATCAGCATCGCAGAGTGCCAAGACTACAGGCATGTGCCATTACAGACCAGGTCACTGGATTCTCAAGATTGTACCAAGCAACTGAGAAGTATCTCTTTTACATATCCAAAATGCATTTCCTGGGCCAGAAGTGGCAACACATGCTTGTAATCGTAGCACTCATGACGCTGAAACAGTAGGAATGTTGTGAGTTCGAGGCTAGCCTAGGCTACATAGTGAGCTCAAAGACAGCTGGAACTACACTGCAAGACCTACCTCAAAAAAAAAAAAAAAAAAAAGTAGCTGTTCCATGAATATTATTATATCAAATATAAATTATATCACTATTTAAAGCTGTTCTCTGCTAGCAAAATAATAAAATTTTTAAAGTAGATTTGGGAAAATACAAGAATGGGAAGGAACTCTGTAAACTTAAGTGTGAACTCCAAAAATAAAAATAGAAGCATGTTTTAAAAAACTGAACAAGTATGACTTTCTCCAACATTTTGTTGTTGTTTTTATTGGTTTTTAAAATAAAGAAATAAAATGAATCAAGGAACACATTACCATATGGGCCAACAGTCTTACAAATACAAACAAGCAAAATATATTCATGTTTAGGAACCATAAAACTCATGTGTCAGTCAAATTAAATTGCATTTCTGGCTAAGCAGCAGCTGGTATTTTTAAGAACACACGAGGCAGAAACAAAACCTAAATCATCTAGCAATCACATGAAGGGATTCACATTTGTAAAATGCAACCTCAAACGCCTGATGTCAGAAGTGAAGAACTCAGATTCATGAATAAAAATCATGCATTGTGAGCAGAAACTGAAATCCAAAATAGCCATCAAAACTGAAAATTGCATTAAGAAGCCTTCTGAAATGCACTGCCAATGTCTTTTGAAGGAGTCTGATCAGAGCCATTACTTCAAATTATAATAATGTGCTGAATATTTTACATCTAATCCACAAATCAGATGCAACTGAGTTATGAAGACCAGGTGGCATCTAACCAAGACTTGTAAGAAATAAGCTTGTCATTATAAATAGCTACTCTTATCAGTAGATGGCAGGCTTCTAATAGAAGATTCAAGAAGATAGGTTCTGAAAGGCATGATGACACAACACTTCATCTTGTTCGTAGCCTGAACAAATTCATAATACTAATACTAACAAAATATACTTTGTAAGAAAAAAGGAGTTACTTTAGCAAGACATCTGATCATGAACAGACTGGAAGGGATCGTACTGGGGATCAACCCAGAGACACCAAGCTACCCAGAATGGTTGTAAACTTGTGATTCTGCTTTAGCCTCCCAGACTGCTGGGATTACACACATGTGCCACCATACCCAGGATGAATAGAGGTATGTGAATAAACATGAGGAGTTGGGGAAACTACTGATAACACATAAGCTATGTGAATAATAGAAAACTCTCTCTGATAGAGATTTATACTCATTATCTCCAATATCCAATATAACTGCACCATGTAGATATTCTTTTCTGTATGTTAAAAACTAGTGTGCCTAAGCTCACACTTAGGTAGAGCTGAGACTTGGTGGAGAAGCACGGGCACCATCGCTGGAATTCCCCCTAAAGATTCATGCATTAAATAAAGGCTTGTTTCTTAGCTTGGCACTACGAGAAGGCAGTAGAAACCTGAATAAGAGGTGAGACCTAATGAGGGGTCTCAGCCTGCTGAAGTACCCTCAAAAAGGGGATAGGCCTGAGGGGTGCCTTCAAAAGGGGCTTGGAGACACTGTCTCCTCCTCTTCCTCTCTCCTTGCTTCCTGGCCACCATGAGGTAACAACATTCCTGCCATGATTTACTACAGCCCGGGCTCAAAAGCAATGGGGCTAAAAGACCACAGACTGAAACCACTGTGAACAAAACCAACCCTTTTCTGTTAATAAGCTAATTATCTCAGGTATTTGTTATAGTGGTGAAAAGCTAACACAACAGGGTTTCCCAATGACACAGTATGAGGTCCAGGATTATTGATCTCATGTTTCCCCCCAAAATAAGCCCTAATTGGAAAACTGGGGCTGGTTGTTACCATGGTGATGGCTAGTGTCATACTGAAGATTATACCTCACTATTCTACTGCTCAATGACTACTCTGCAATTGCAGGTAGGGCCAGGTGATTAGAGTTGGTATTTTTTATCTTAATTTTCAAGGCTATTTTCCAGTTAGGTCTTATTTTCAGGGAAACACAGTTTGACTTAGTATTTAACAAATGTTTGAAAAAGGAAATTAAGAAAGCATTAAGACTCAGACAGTATTAACCCTAAAATACTTTGGACAAATTAAATCTATAAACAAAATAGTACACATCAAGAAGAAATTTGTTAAAATATGAAGTACAGTTTATAAAAACTTACAGGATAAAAAGATTTTGTTAAAATATTAATGGAATATTTTGTGGGGCTTGAATTATACCTCCACATGAAGTATAAAAATTTGGAGACATAGGTTAACAGTGGAAACAGATGAGAGAAATTTTTCAGATACAAAGAAGAGAGTGCTAGGGATATAGCTGGGTGGGACAAGTCCCTCCCTGGAAAGCACAAGGTTCTGAATTCTATTTCTAGTACCCAAAGAAACAAACAAAGCAAAGAGCAATAAGAGGAAAAAATGATACATTAAAAGACATGTTCAAAACAATAATCTTGCTTTTGTAATATACAAGCTTAGGCAAGAAATGTCTATAAAGTTACTACCCATACCAATTTAAAGGTTGTTCTTGAGGTTAAGTAATTTAATGCACAGAAAGTGCTTAAAGTACACACCTGGCACACACCAAATAAGTAATAGTTATGGTATGGTCACTGTGATTAGTTTTTATTGTTGCTAAAATTTTTTAACAAAGTCCAGAGTCAAGGAGAGACAGGGAAGAAAAGGGATTATGCAGTAGTACTTTGAGGATTTTCATGAATATGCACTTGGAGTTACCTTCTGTTGAATAAATTTCTTTTCTTTTTTTTTTTTTTTTTCTGTAGGGAAGGGTCTATAGGGTGTTCAGAGTCTCACTACTAGATCAGACTCGTAGTGATTCTCCTATTTACAGCCTCCCAAGAGCTAGGATTACAGGTATGCACCACCATGCCCAGTCTCAGTTGCCAGCTCAGAGAGCCCTGGGGTTGGGGCTGGCATGGCAGGCCTGGGGATCGAACCCCTGGCCCATATGCCTGCTTGCAGTCACTTTAATCCATGTTGAATAAATTTCTACTAAAACATTCCATTCACATTTTTATCTTTTCTACAGTCTGCAGTCACTGTACCTTTCCACAAGAATTAAAAGCATCAGACCGCTACTATTCAGTTATAATGAAGGGTAAGCTTGAGACATTTTAACTACATGGACGAACTGTAAAATCACACTCTTAAGTGAAACAAATGGAACACACACATATAAATACCACATTATTTTTCTGGTGTGAGAAATCAAAACCATAAAGAAGGACCAAAATGTATAATAGGTACTGTTGAACAGGAAGAAAATGTTCCAATAGGTAGGGAAAGTAGGGGTGGAGGTAAGAAGAAAAAAAAAAAAAAGCCAATCCCATCAAGTATCAATCTGGATGCGGATATAAAATAAGAAAAACAGTAATTTTTACTTGAAATGCAAATCTGCATTCCAAGTTCTAAAACATTTATCTGAATTCAAACATCTGAATGAACAACAGTGAAAAAGCAAGCTCAAAAAGCAGATGGCTTCAGACAAGTGGGTAGGAAAGCCAAGCAGGTAGGTGACAAGCCGTGAACCCTGCACATGTGCCTCAGCCGGAGCTGCGCTCTGAGAACACCACCTTCAACTGAGGGCAGAATATGTTTCAGAAAGAACAGCTAACATTTAAATATGCTTTTATTTTGTAAGGGGATTGAGCCTTAGCCAAGCCTTTAGCCAAGCCCTTTTTAAAATTTTATTCTCTTCCAATTTTAAGGATAATACAACCTTAAGTTTAGTTCATTACTTCAACATTTTTATCTATAGAGAGATCTTTTTCTTTTGAGAGATCATTTATTTTAACTGGGAAGTGAATACAGAATACACTGGAATATGTCAGATCATGAGTAATTCATAAGGAATAAACGTGTGGTTTTGAAGGAAATTTTAGTTACAAGTCATAATTTTTTTTAGTAAAACAAGTAACAAAAATAAAAGTAGGGAAAGAAATAATAAGTATTGGGGAAATTCAACAACTACTGTACTCTGGCTTAAGTATACATTTAAAACATGTATCTATCTTATGATGTATTTTGAATCTTTACCACCAGTAAGAGAATGACTAAATGTTATTGAACCTAAATTTAGACATAGGATACCTTCAGTGACTAAAGTATATTTGCTCCCTATCTAGTTTACATGGCAAAAGAAGATAACAAAAATCAGACAGAGACAGAGACAGAGAAAGAATTTGGTAATAGCCATACAAGTAATACTACAGGATGAAATGAATGAAGGAGAGGTAACAATTTTACTCAACAAAAACAAACAGTAAATATAATGAAAATAATACAAAGACACTTTGGCTTATAACTCTTTTCTGTTTAAAAAACCACCTGAACAAAATAATAATGTGCTGATTGGCTTACTACATTCAAAGATGCATTTTATAGAACACTACAATTGAAAGAGCATGAAGATATATTGGAATAAAGTTTTTGTGTAGTATTTAAATTGAATCAGTATTAAGCCTTCAAGTAATGTCCCAGGGAACCAGTTGGAAAATAAGTCACAAATATACAAAAGAAACTAAAGGTATGCTAGGAAATACCTATTTAACACAAAAGAGGGCAGGAATGATGAAATTAAAATTAAGACATACGACATACAGGAAAAAAATGCACCACGTAAACATTAGGACACAACTTTACAATACTTAGTTGTAAGACAAGGAGATGCTGGAGCTATATGCTCCTAATTATTCACCTCCAACTTACATGAAGCACAAACTGAGAGAATTAAAAAGGAGAGATACATAATTCAACAACAGTAGCTGAGGCCAGGGAAATAGCTCAGTGGCATAAGCACCTGCCTGGCAAGCACAAGCACCTGAGTTTGATCCCTGGTAACCCCAACTCAAAACAATAAATAAATAAATAGTAGTTGGAGATTAGAATACTCCATTCTTAGAATTAGAATTCATTAGAATAGTGGTAATGAAACAAAATGATTTGAGCCAGATGTAAATCATCTAGATATAACAAACACCTACAGGACATCCACCCAACAACTGCACAATAAACATTTCTCTCAAGTGTACATTCTTAGGGTACAACACTTTGGTCCCGTAAAACAACCCTTTAACACTTTAAAAGGATTAAAATCACACCAAGTGTATTTTTCAAGTATAATGGAATGAAATTTAAATCTACATCATTGAAACATTCACAAACAGGCTAAAATTAAGCAACACACTTCTAAATAGCCAATGATTCAAAAAAAAGCACAAAGAGAAATGTTAAATACCTTGAAATGAAGACAAAAGCAAAACTTCAAACTTACATGACATCTGAGTGTGGTGGCACACACCTGTGATCCCCACCCTGTGGGAAGGGGAAGCAGGAGCACCGCATGTGGGTAACTTAATGGTGGAGAGCACCTGGGTTTGACATCCAGTATCAAAAATAAAATAAACACAAAATACAGCTAATACTGTTCACCTGAGAAATCAATATCCTTTGATGATTTTTTTTTTAAAGCAACGTGGAAACAAAAGGAAGTTCCTCAACATGACAAACAGCATCTACAAAAAGCATCCCCCACTAATATCATACTTGAGAGTGAAAGAATAAATACTTTTTATCTAAGATTAAAGTCAGACATGTTGGCACAAACCTATAATCCCAGCATACAGGAGGCTGAGACAAGGGGACTGCTGTAAGTTTCAGGCTAGCCTAGCGCTACACAGTGAGTTCAAGGCCAATCTGAACTACATAGAAAAACCCTATCTAAAAAAAAAAAAATTAAATTAAATTTAAAAAAATCAAAAAAACAATGACTTCAATCTCACATTCCTATTCACTATTGTACAGAACGTTCTAGCCAGAAAAATTAGGCAAGAAAATGAAAATAAAAGGTATCTAGGTTGGAAAGTAAAATTATCTCTATGAATAAATGACATTATTGAGGAGTATAAGATGAACAACTCCTAGAACTCAGTCAAGAAAAATTAGTCTTCACTGGCCAAAAAGAGAAAATGACTTTCAACATCTACAGCATTCAGAGGACACACAAAAAGGGTAACACATTATCAGGCGAGCAGCAAAAATGACAGTCCCAGAACAAAGGCTCCTCTTGACCGACTAAGGAGGCCACATAAATGGAAGATAGAAGCTGGATGGGGTGGAGCGTGCCTGTCACCCTGGCACTCTGGGAGACTGAGGTAGAATGACTGCAAGTTTGGACCAAGGCTGAGCAAAATTGTGACCTAGCAAGACCATGTCTCAAAAAGTGGGAAGTTTGGGGTCATACCTACAACTTTTATAATAAACTTCAAAAGATACTCAGCTCATTTGCATGATACTCAGCTCATCAGCCAAAAGCAAAATGAAGAGCTCTGTAAAGGTAATGAAACCCACACATATAACAGCATAACATAATGTCCAGCAACCAATCAGACTTTACTAAAACACTACAAAGAAGTAGGACAACATGACCCATAATCAGTTAACAAGAACAGATCCAGAAATTGCACTGATATACTTTGTAATCACAATATATCAATATATCAAATTATAAAGAAGGTTCAAGAACTAAATGAAATTGTAAAATTAATGTTCAGAGAAATGAGAGATAAACATACATGAGTATATTTTCAAAATCCAAATGAAAGTTCTGGAGAAAAACTATTACAATGTAAAAAGTTTACTGGATAAGCTTAAAAGACACAGTAAGTGTCTTATTGCCTTATGTCTTAAAAGACTAATCATAAAGCAGAAGAAAAACATCAGCTAATCTGAAGATAAAACAATAGATATATACTAAACCGAAACACAAAGTATAGGAGAAAAGATCAAGAGCTAATGCAGATTAAAAGAGGTAAGACAACTGAACTGTACTTTATGATTGAATACTGAAAGACTTAAAAAACATTTGTAAGGAAGGTATAGTTTGGAGACATTTAACAAGTTTAAATGTGCTAAAATCATTATATATATTTATCAGCCCCAGGGCACACAGACGGCAACTGAGACTGGGCGTCACGGCCCTGTAATCCCAGCACTTGGGAGGCTGAAAACAGGAGGATCACTATGAGTCCAATCTGTATAGTGAGACCCTGTAGACCCTGTACTAAATACATTTAAAAAGCAGAAAAAAAAAAAAAGATGGGCATGGTGGTGTACATGGCGGCAGGAGGATTGCTGTGAGTTGAGGTTAGCCTAGGCTACATAATGAACTGAAGATGAGCCTGGACAACACACCAAGACTGTCTCAAAAAACAAACAAAACATAATATTTACCAATAGTAAATTTCCTTAGTAACAATGATGGACATGTAAGAGAATTGCTGTAGTACACACATAAAATACAGAATTTTAAAATAACTTAAAAAACAATGAATCAGTTTTAGTAGAATACCTATGTTTCCATCCTTGTTATAAATTAAACCACAGACCCTCTTGGGCTGACCCCACCACTCCGCAGTACCTCCCGCACCACGCCCGCCGAGTAGGAATTTCTGCCGACTTCCAGGAAGCCCCAGACCCAGTCCTAGGCCAGGTCCGGTGAGTGTTTGGAGAGCTTCCTGCTACCTTGCGCCAGCGGGACCTGTCCCAGCCCAGGCGCAGCGAGGGCCAGACTCTTTCCTACCCCCTTGGGCCGCCCACCACCACTCTGAAGCACCTCCCCACGCCACCTGCCTAGTAGGAATTTTACGGTGTTCCGGGAACCTCCGGACCCAGTCTTAGCCCAGG
>NW_004524762.1:353327-397866 GCF_000260255.1 Octodon degus | reverse complement strand
TTTTTTTTTTTTTGATACATTTTCATTAAGTCAGTTTCACATAATTAACTTTAAGTAGAATAATTTTCAACTATGAGCATGGTTTCAATTTTGATTCATGAACATGGTTTATCAATGAAATAATACAAGTTAATTTCACCATGTTCTGAAAAAGAGTAAAAAATCTTGTTGAACTGAACTGAACATTAAAAGGTAACCACAGTGGAAAAAAATAAATTTTATACTTTAAAAGTAACACAAAATAAATTAAAATGAATGAAAAATTGTTTCATTTATGCTTTTTGGTAAAACATTAAATATAAGAAAACTACTGGTTCTACCATATTTTAAGCTTTCTTAATGTCAGACTTTATACTTAAGAAACAATTTTGTTTATTTGTATATATCTCAATCCTAGGAAAATATCTCTCACCTAAATAGTTTTTAAAGTAATGTGCAACTAACTTAAATGTTTATCCAGCCCTATTAGAAACATGTAAGCCACAAAAAATTTCCTTATTAGATGCCCTTTATACCTCATAGCTTACTTCAGCCATTGTGGATTAAAAATATTCCTGATATATTTTTCATTTTACCACCTTAACCAAAGGGCACCCAATATGAAATGACCTTCTCCAAACACTCAAGAGTCACCATGAACATTTTAACAGACTGCACGTTCCTTTCTGTCCTTAACATGAAGTGTCATACTTTACTTCCTTTTTTTCACTGGCTTAGCAACTGGTAGACTACAGTCATTGTAGCCTGCTTTTCTGTAGTACAGATACAAAGGACTAAACCTAATAAGAATTATCTCTTTACGGAAAAATTAAGAAAATAAAACCTCAAAAAAAAAAAAAAGAAAAGAAAAGAAAACTGTGAGAAATGTGTTTTAAAGCTGATGTATTGTGATGTTTGTTACGAAGGCACACAGAGGCATGTTCCCTTATTTCAAGTACATTCAGTAAGAAGTGACCTTTAGCAAAATGGCATATAACCACCACATATTTACTTAGGTATAGGGAAACAGTGAATTTATTTCATTAGAAAAAAAATTCAGTAGGGCTGGAAAAAGTGTCTATATTGTATAAAAACCATACTTACTTGTCTCAAAATTACCAAAAAACAGAAGCCAGGAAACCAAAGAATTTATGATGTCATTTTAAAGTCAAATTGCTAAGTACATGAGCAAGCAATTTTTAAATACTGGGAGAATTTAATATAAAATAACAAATAAAAAGCAATATTTGAGTTTATAACTGCTTGGGCAGAAGCATATTTTAATGTCCAGATCAGGTTTGAAAGAAAGAAACAGTTCACCTCAATCAGTACTTTTTTTTTTTTTTAATTTATGTATTTGGTACACAGTCTCGCTATGCAGCTCGGGCTCTTAGTGATCCGTTTGTTTCCAGTCTCCCTAGTGCCGGGACTACGAGCGTGCGCTACCACCCAGTTTTGGTGGCCTGCTTGGTGTGCCCGGGGTTCTGGGTCTGGCACAGCATGTGGGCCAGGGATTGAACCTGGATCATTGCATGTGCCTAGGTAGGAGCTTAGTCTGCTGAGTTATCTCCAAGGCCCTAAATCAGTACTTCTAAAACTATAGTTCATGACACATTACTACTAGGCAGTAAAATCCCAAGTGAAATTTAAAAAAAAGTTTGTTTTCATATACCAAAGTATTATACATAGTACAGGTTAGTACTACTTTATGAAACTTTGTTGTATGAATATGTGAGATATCTGACACCCACACATATAGTTCTTAATGCTCTGCAGGCTGTCTGATGATTTTCTACATATTGCAACAATTATTATGGAACATGTCATCATAAAATCAAAGTTGTTATGTTAGGGGTCACTGAATGTGGTCATTGTCAATGAAACTTAACATTGTGTCTGGTACTTAAATAGTACTTAAAATAATAAAATAAAGTTAACTCGTTTGATGGTAACATCAAGAAAATCTGAATAGGGGCTGGGGAGATGGCTCAGTGGAATAAGCGCTTCCCTGGCAAGCGCAAGGACCTGACTTCAATCCCTGGTCCTGCAAAAAAAAAAAAAAAAAAAAAATCTGAATAATCTGTACATGCATCTATTTCTGATACCTAGTTAGACTGAAGTAAAACTAAATGCTTCTTCTTTTTTTTTGTACCAGAGATCAAACTCAGGACGAGGCACTTGCAAGGCAGGCACTGAAGTTGCTGAGCTGCTTCCCTGGCCCCAAAACTACTTCAAATAAAAAGTATACTTTGTAATGAACTTTACTAGTAAACAATTAGTGACTCTAATCATAAGATATTTAAACATCTCTAAGAATGAAAATTAAGATTAAAATTACTTATAAAATATTCTGCTACCTATGTTTCCTAAAGTACATATTAAAATGAAGGCTCTGATCAAATCGTAAGTATTTTTGGATACTGACAGTATTCATATTCTAATCAAATCTTAATTACTTCTCAGCCTCAGTCTCCATTTCAACCCACTCACACAGAAAATAAAGCTTTTGGAAGAACTTTTTGTGCACAAAAGGTTCACTCTTTCAACTTGCTATCTGCCTACTGTGAAATTTCAGCAATGACAGGGATTTGCACTGCACTTGAAAAATAACTCACAGAGCAACAAGGATGAGAACTTTACTGCTCAGTGCCACCTAGTGACAGATCTGAGTAGTGCATTGCTATTCTACCGTCTGTTCACTACACAGAGCCACACAAAATGTAACAGAACCACACAAAATGTAACCAATATTCCAGGCTGGGTGTGGTGACTCACACCTGTAATCCCAGCATTTGGGAGGATGAGGAACCCACTCACTGTGAATTCAAGGCCAACCTGGGCTACACAGTGAGACCCTGTCTCAAAACAAAACAAAACAAAACAAAACAAAACAAAACAAAACAAAACAAGTAACCAATATTCCCCCAGAACTTAGCTTAGAAAAGACATACTCATGGGCTTTAAATTATAATCAAGCAAAGGAGGAAAAAAAAAAAAAAAGAACTATAGTGCAAAAGAAAAAATCCACAATAAAGAAATACAACACACAGTACTGCTACATTTTGCTCTGGCCTCAGCAAAGAATCTTTTCCATCACAAGGTACTTTTAATAACCACCAGGGTTGTTTTAATAACCATCTTGGGTAGTTTTAATAAGCAATCATTGTAATGACTTATAGTAAATGTAACATCACTTTGAAACATTTGACATCAATAAATAGTTTAAGTAGGAAGCCCTTTCAATATGAAGGCCACATACCAATAGTTTAACATGATCTATAGATGTAAAAATATCTGAAAGCTCTAAATCTAAAGAAATTACTTGATAACAATGTCTAGTGAAGTCTGGTTAAAATAATATATTAGGCCAGGCATAGTAACACATGCCTGTAATTTCAGCACTCTGAGAGGCTGAGGCAGAAAAATCACAAGTTCAAGTGCAGCCTAGGCAACTTAGCAACTAGTGAGACCCTGTGTCAAATTAAGACTAAAAAAATACTGAGGATGTAGCCCAGTGCAAGGTCCTGGCTTCCATCTCCAGTATCACAACTGGGGTGTGATGGGGGAGTAACACATTAGAAAGTAACAAATCTCTCCAACTAAGTAGTAATATGAAGATATTCTTTTTATTGTTCTTTAAATTGAACATACAGTATATACTTTTAGATTTTTTTTGATAGTATGTTTCAGAACACGAAGATACCCAGTCAAAACAACAATAAAAATATGGCATAATAGAGATACCATGTAGTTTTGGAGCCTGGTCTCTTCTGACCATCCAGCTACACACTGGGTTTTGGCAGTTCTAGCAATATGAGATACCTGAAACTTCACTTTAGTGTTCAACTTAACCCTTCCTCCCTGCCCTGGCACTGGCAATTGAATCTATAATCTTTCCACTGAGCTACAACCCCAACGTCCCTGCTTTTCAAGACATGGTCTTGCTAAGTCACTCCACTGCTCAGGCTGGACTCCAATTTGCAATCCTCTTGCCTCAGCCTCCCACAGTTCTGGCATTACGGGTGGTGTGCCCTGCTGCACCCAGCTTCCAGCTTCATTTATAGGGACCTCCACAGACCTCCTCCAGAAAATGCCCTTTAATCATCTTAATGAGTGGACGAATACACAAAGCTGCTTGATTGAACCTTATGTGGGTAGAAATGTTTCCAACCTTTGGGAATTCTGTGTGTGTGTGTGTGTGTGTGTGTGTGTGTGTGTGTGTGTGTACACATGTGCATGCACGTGCATGTGGTACTGAGGACTAAATCCAGAGCCGTCAAATTGAGCTTCATTCTCTTCCCTTTCTATTTTGAGACAAGATCTCACTAAATTACTAAACTGTCTAAGCTGGACTTATTTTGCAATCCGCCTTTCTCAGTCTCCCACATGCTGGGATTACAGGCACACACCAGCATACCCAGTTTTCATCCTTTGAGAATTCTTGAACATATTTCTTTATCACCTTTTTAAAATTTTCCCCAAAGGGACTTTTTTGGTGTTTTTTTTTAATGATTTATTTATTTTTACTATTTTCTTTTTTGGTATAGGGAATCAAATTCAGCACCACGCCGCTGAGCTACACTTTTAAAAGTGTGGCCCTACCACACTTTTAAAAACACAATTCTGAGGTAGATTTATAGCAAAGGCTATAAATCACTAAGAATACCTAGAAATAGTAGGACATATTAGATAATGATATTAAATGACTTGAGACAGTACTTTCCAACTCAATTTTTGCTGAAGTGACATATACTTGCTTAGTAATGCTGAAATAAAATTACAGTGCATGCTCTGAGAATGCCAATAATGTTTGCCCAGAGGACCGAGAGGGAACAATGAAAGATATGGCCAAGAAAACTACAGACTACTTTAGGAATCTAAATCTCTCACACAAAAACAATCCAGAACATGTTTGTGGAAATGTTTTCAATTCTTATGAAATATTTGGATCTTGAGAAAAATAAGATAACATATAGATTTAGAAATACTTCCAAGGACATTAAATAAAATGAGCATAAAATATTATCCCTAATTGTATTATTCCTAATCTACTTAAATCATGTTGAAAATCCTTCAATCTGCATATATTTATTAGTAGGGGCATACAATCTATAACATTTCCTTTCCCTTCACAGAGATTACAGAGACCAACATGGGATTAAATAAACACGTAACACACAAAAGAAAGAATTCAATTCTGTGTTAAAGGAAATCAGAAAACATTTCATGCAGAAGATATTTCTTCATCTTAGATCTCTCCCTCATAATTCCTCACGGTCATATTTCTAACTAAATATTTAACAAACTTGTTTATCAAAGAACCAACAATGTTTTTAAATTCCAATGTTCACCCTCACCAAAAACATTTCTAAACAATTACATTTTGTCACAGTAAAAAAACTCAGCATTATATAAAGACAAACAAAACAGCATTGTTTTGTTGTTCTGCCTTTCTTCTAAAAAGGTTAAGTTTTCAAAGAACACAATTTTTGTCAGTGTTACTAACAGTGATTATTTAGTTTCTCTTGTGGCCCCTCTGAATATTTTTCACATATCTAAAGGCTGACTATGAGTTTTGCCACATCACTTCAGGGCAAAATAAATTTAAAGGTTCAAATGTGCTTCTCTCAAAAAAGAAAAAAAAATCTTAACAATGCAGTCTTTATTGGGAGGCAATTCACTATCCTCCAAGAATTGTTAATTGCATTGCTGCCGTCCTAAGGCTGTCTCTGAGTAAGCCACTTGAGTATTTGTGTAGAGAAAATCTGCCATTTTCTTTATAAAAACAATTTTTATTTTATCACTAACTTCTAAGGAAGAAGTAAGAAAAAATCAGTTTTCTTAAGTTCCAGTACATTTACCTTCCAAAAAAATTTTAAAGAAAAACAAAAAGTAAATCCTAAAAAAAATTAGCACCACTAATCATCTGAAATATTTTAATTTTTATTCTGAGTTTCTTTTCTCTTCACTGTCTGTAGTGTAAAGAGTACCTTTTTTCCTAGGGAAAATACTAAAAGCAGCAGCCAGTTCTTGTTAATGTGAGACGACCTGGCTGCTGCTTTGTACTGAAAGCCAAAAAATAACCCTGCAACCACAATCAATTGTAGCATTGTGCATAGTGCTGAATTAAGCTTTCCTCAGTCCTCAATTCTAATGAGCTATATGAGGAACAGGTGAATACGTCATTATTTTTTAATTATTTGCTTAAGTTAATATATTCATACAAAATTATAGATGCACATGCACTATGGTTTATCTACAAAGATACAATTTTTGCAATTCAGATTCTATGACGTAGTTTATATCAAATGGAATAATCAATTAGGTAGCTCAAAAAAGCAAAGCTTTTTAATTGAAGATTATGGCCACCAGGTGTAGTGGTGTGTGCCTGCAATCTCAGCATGCAGGAAGCTGAAGCAGAAAGATTGTTCCAAGTTCAAGGCCAGCCTGGGCTCCACAGTGAGTTCAAGGCCAGCCTAAATTACACAGCAAAACCCTATCTCAAAAGAAAAGTAAGCTAGTATTTACCAACCAGAAGCTACACTACAAAAGAGCATTTTGAGATAAGATTCTAGTTGGTCCAGTAACCAAGAAAACCATATCCTTTACCCAACCTAACTTAATATGTCATCCATTAATTATTACTGTTACAAATTTATAAAACTGTTATTGTATATTATACACTGGCACAACTAAGCCAAATCAGAAATTTATTACATCAGCTAATAATGGGTTACTATATCACAGTATAAATTATTAGTCAATAATTTCTGAAGTCACCATCTTTGTCATTTCTACCTTTATTCTATCTTATTCAAATGATAAAAAGCACGAAACACCAATAGCTAAAACCTTGGCCCTTTTTATGTGTGCTAGGTATTATTTGATAGGCAATGCACATGGATTATTTCATTTGTTCTTCAAAGTAATTGTATGATGTAGAGAACACTGCAATTCTTATTATACAGAGACACACAGAAGTAACACAGCTCATCCAAGGTCACACTGCTAGTAACTTACAAAGATGGAATAGAATGGATAGATATTCCAAACCTTCATTATAGTCACTGTGCATTCTCTGAAAACTAATGTTCCTACATTTAATACAACTGAGAAAAAGATAAAATTTAGCAGAAATGACATATGTAAGAAAGACATAAATATATAAAGAAATAAATATTGTTAAAAATAAAAGAAAACAAAACAAAGCAAGAAACAAAAAATAGTACATATGAAAAATATGTAAACATGTTTAAATGGGTCATTCTCTTATAAGAAGGGAAAATGTTTAAAACTTTAAACTTCACCATCAGGCAGGGGATATAATTCAGCGTTCAAAGTGGTTACCTGGTATGCATTTTTTGTTTCTTGCTTTGTTTTGTTTTCTTTTATTTTTTTAATTTTTTTTTTTTTTTTTGGCAGAACCAGGGATTGAACTCAGGCCCTTGCGCTTTCCAGAGAAGCACTTATTCCACTGAGCCATCTCCCCAGCCCCTCGTTTTGTCTTCTTGAGACACAGTCTATACCCTAGACTCCAGGCTTGCCTTGCCTAGAACTCACTGTGTAATCCAGGCTGGCTCTGAACGTGTGGAATTCCCCTGCCTCAACCACCTGAGTACTGCATTTATATGTGTTCACCACCATGCCAGGCTCACCTGTACACATTTTTAAAGAATACATAATGCACAAAATCAGAAAGCTTACTCTCATAAAGTTTGATTTAGTAAACTTTTATTCATCACCCACTATGCACTATGAGACAAAGTAGACGTATAAATATAATTAAAACATTTATCCTAAATACTATATGCTCACAAATAAGTGAAATATACATAAGATAATAGCAAGGTGATAAAGAACAATAAAGGAATTATCTGCAGCAAAAGTGTGCTGTGCTGATGGACTAATTTACTCTGCCAAAGAGGAGGGAGGAAAAAACGGTAAGACTTTTGGAGCTGGGGATATGTTCAGGTCACATGTAAATAATGAAGCAGTAAGACAAATGGGGGTGTTAAGTTATCCTGGACCAGAAAAAGAGCACAAAGGCATAAAAGTAGGCAGCACAGCACAGCAAGGTGACAAAGTTCAAGCAGGTGATGTGGCTGCAGCATGAAATGTAAGGCAGGACAAGGACAGATGAGCTGGAGTAAAGGTGAAATCAAAAACCTCCATTAGAGGTACTCAGACTCATGATTATGATAAACTAAAAACACAGGAAGGAACTGGGTTACCAATTCACTCCTGTATTTTTATCCTTAAAAATAAATATTCAGTGAGCTGGACATGGTGGTGCATACCTGCTAAAGCAGGACTGTAAATAAGGCCAGATAACTTAGTGATTTTACGAGACCTTGGCTCAAAACTTCAGCAAAGGGCTGGGCATGTAGTTCAGTGGGAGAGTTGTAGGTTCAATCCTAATACTGCTAAATGAATAAACAAATATTTAATGAGTTATTTCCCTAACTTTCAAAGTGAGCCACCTCTCATCCTCAAGTGAAAAATTGTAACAACTAAGTAATTTGTTCTGACCAAATACTATACTGAATCAGAAATTATATGGCATAATTGAGAAATAAAGCAAAAGAAATTGGTTATTTTTAATTTCTAAGCAGTAAGAAATTAATGAAATGTTATGATAATATTTCATTTTATTGGGAACAATCTGCAATTTTTTTTTTTTTTTTTTTTGTACCAGGGATCGAGTTCAGGACCATATGCTTGCCAGGCAGGGCACTTATGCCACTAAGCTATCTCCCTGGCAATCTGTAATCATTATAGTTTAGTTCTTGCTCAAACATGATAGTTTAATTCAAAATACACAACTGTAAGGAGTAAGAAATCTTTTTATTTATTTAATTTTTTGAGACAGGGTCTCACTATATAACCCAGGCTGGCCTTGAACTCATGGCAGTTCTCCTTCCTTGGCCTCCTGAGTGCTGGGATTATAAGGAGTAGGAAATCTTACTTAAATTTTATTTCAAACTCTATTTCCCATTTAAAGGTTACTGAGAGTCAGATATGAAGCTTTTATACAACATTATTATCATTTATAATGTTATACATTTTCAAACCCCTTAATATTCACTATTTTTTAACAAGTTTATTGTAGACGTATTATTCATTTAATGTAATAAAAGTAACAGACAAATTCATGCACAGCAAGAATGAGGGCAACAGAGAGAAATCAACTATGATCAAGCTATGGAAAGTAAGTGGCATAATATCTATCGCATGATTACTCTGTAAGATATCTGCAAGACACTACATGACACCCAGCACTGAGGTAGTCTACAAAAAGGAACACCAAAGTTGTCCTATACAGGATTCAGTGCGGCTCTGCTGTGAAGACTAGTCCAAAAGCAGATTTGTAAAAACCATACCCTTTAAGTAGCACTGGTAATAAACAGAGTTAAATAAAACTGTACGAGGCCACTAATTTCAATTAAGCTCTTTTACTGGACCTAAAAGACCAAGCAATATGCAGTTCAATCACAGTACTAAGCTTGTGAGAATCGCACGAGGCCTTGTAACCCATCAACTAAGCTATATCCAACTGCCCGGTTAATGAATTATATCCAATTAAGTTTTTGCCTATCCCTTACTTGTATTTTTCTATAAATGCTAACTGACGTGTTGGTATACTATTGAGTAGAGTTCTCAGAATCAGCTCTGCTTCAGAGAGACACCTGATCTGCCAGTCATTTATGTTTTGATTTTTCTTTCTTGATATTCTACTTGATGCAACTGGCCCAAGGAATTTTCCTTTTTTTTTGTTTTGTTTTGTTTTGTTTCTAGAATTTTCCTATTTGTAACAGTGAGGGTGATTCTATGGTGAACTTTGTTGTTACCATTGTTTGTGACAGGCTCTAATTATGCAGTTCAGTGCTGATCTTGAGCTCGGGATGCTGCCTGACCTTGATGACCTTATGATGAACCTCTTGCCTCAGCTCCTGAGCTCTGGAATTATAGGCATGCGTCACCATGCCTGGCTCGATGAACTTTATTTTACTATTTGAAATGACAGCTTAACCCACTTCAGAAAGACAAAATTTGATACAGAGACAAAATAAATGTATCACAAAAGAGAAAGCTTATCATCAGCATAGATTCAGTTATGGATTAGATGTTATACTGGGACTCGATGAGTTAAGGCATTAAAATAAAATTGAGAGTTGAAGCTTCCATTTCTAGATTAGACTAACTAAATTTCCACCAAGATACCCAACAAATACATGCAAATTGTTAGAACCAGTACTGGCAATTTATATATGCTACTCCCAACTTGTTCATTTTCAATCTTAGGAAAAATCAAAACTGATGGTATCTTCTTTGTACTGGCTAAAAAGCTTCCAAGTAAGTGTGCAGCAAACACAGTAAATGTGTAAGACTTAAAGAAACTTGCTCCTATCTTTTTGCCTTCACCACCTTGTTCTCATTTTCTTTTTTCATATGAATAATTTTGCATAGTATCTTAAATCTTTTTGGAAACAAGAACATTAAAGTTAAGCAATTTTAAAAAGACAATAGTACCTTTATATCAAAATTACAATCAAGTCTTCTAATTAACACGATGAAAGTGGCAGATGAGTTGTCTTTTACTGGTGGAGGCATTATGGGTTCACAAGCATTCTCTGGTTTTGAATTAATCAAAAAACCCTGAAAAAGAATTGGTAATAAAGTTACTGCTTTGTTTCATTTAATGAGTCAACTTACCTCTGCATATGTCTTTATCTCATGTTTCACATTATGCTAGATACATTATGTGGACCCTAACTGTTCACAGTTTCAGAGCTTCTAAAGTAGTTTTCCATTTCTTCAGTTCTTTAAAGTAAGTTCTATTTTAATATTGATGTTTTTTGTTTTAATCATACATAGGACAATCAATGAAAAATGACAACCACTATTGACAGTGATGTGTTTCTCCACATGACTGACATTCCCAAGCCAAGAAAATCCTTTTCTCCACAGGGAATAGGGAACTTGGACAGGGGCTGAACACAGGGCCTTTGCACTGAGCTAGGGCCCAAATCCTTTTCTATATTTTATATCAAGACAGGGTCTCACTAAGTCGTTAAATTTCCTGGGCTGGGCTCAAATTTGACATCCTCCTGTGTTATCCTCTCAGACTTGTGGAATCATAGGCATATACCATCATACCTGGCTGCAAATCTTTTTATAAATTATTTTTAAATATTACTTCACATTATCAAAGGAAAATGTACATTATATGTAAATTATTAAGAACTTACTCTATAGAAACACTACTATGAGTAGGTAAAACCACATGTAAAAATGTTTGCTTATACTTGTTTACCACAGCAAAAAACAGAAGTCATGCACATTAATAATTAGCTATTTGAAATTATATTCATACAATAGAACAATATAACTATTTAAAATGAAATTTATGATTATATACTAATTGAAACAATATCTCTAAGATAATTAAAGGAAAATAGCAAGCTGCTTTCCCAGAAATACAGTATTCTTTGACATCACAGAATGTATTAATGTAGAATTTTGTTAATAAATTAAAACAGAAAAGCCAAGTGGTTATCTCAACACGTTCAAAAAAGCTGAACCAAAATATAAAAGGGATAGTCATGTTCAATAAACTCATTCGTAAGAAAAAATAAGGAATAATAGGTATGACATAATACTTTAATAATAGTTCCCCCATGGCATTTAAATTTGTCACAACAACCAATTAACAGGATTTGGAAATTTCTCCTGCCCTCAATTGTACTGTCTGGTTTGTAATAAAGCAAGCTTTTGTGCACATTTCTGAAATAAAATACATCAGTATTTCATTTATTCAGAGAATAGGTTCTCTTCTTGATTATATAAATTTTTTGATTTTGCTTTACAGAGACACAGAACTACAGTAATCCTTCCAACAACGAGTATTTTAATCTTGCTAAATTTATACCTTTTTTCATTTTTGCGTTCTCTTGTTTTAATGCAAAAATCAAAGAGTGCACTAAATCGTTTTGAATATGCAATTAAACTCAACCCCTAAATCATATCAAGAAGGCAGATACAGTAATTAAAGACAATATGGCGCCAGGCATGCCATCACATGTCTGCTGTAATCCCCAGGGCTGAGGCAGGAGGATCACTTGAGTCCAGGTATTCAAGGCCAACCTGGACAACACCTGGAGCATACTCCCTCCAAAATGAAAGCAGTTACTAAATGAACAATGGCAAATTTCCCATCAGAGTAATGGCACCTCCATCAAGAATGCTACCTTGCTAAAGCAAAGTTAAAAATAAACTCCCAGTTGGGCATGGTGCAATTTATCTGTAATCTCATCAATTGAGAAGCTCAGGCAGGAGCATCACTGTAAGTTTAAGTTCAGCCTGAACTACACAGTGAGACCCTACCTCAAGTAAACAAAGACAGCTCAGTAGAGCAGGCCAGCAGGGCCAGCACAACAGAACTGGGGTTTTTTTGTTTTGTTTTTTTTGGCAGAACCAAGGACTGAACTCAGGCCCTTGAGCTTGCCAGGGAAGCACTTATTCTACTAAGCCATCTCCCCAGCCCCCAGAACTCTGTTTTCTGAGGTGCTCTGAAGAGCCAGCAGTTGGTGAATGAGGTAAATTGGTCCTGTGCTTTGGCAAACAGACACATGGAACAAAAGTGGGTGTGAGGGGCCAACATTTTACTTCAATGGAATTTGAGTGAACCCCAGCAGCAGAACAGACCCAGGTCATATCAATGCCAAAGCTCTGGAATAGAATAAGGAAAGAGCCATCCAGTTACACTGGACTGCCAACAGCTGGAAGCATTAGAGGATTAGGGAAAAATCTGAGAGGCAGGACCTGG
Source organism: Octodon degus (assembly GCF_000260255.1). Lineage (NCBI taxonomy): Eukaryota > Metazoa > Chordata > Mammalia > Rodentia > Octodontidae > Octodon > Octodon degus. Next base: position 385,061 of record NW_004524762.1, on the reverse strand, counting down.
TTCTGCTCTAATGGCCATCTTGGCCCATGAACACAAGCAGACAAGCAGCCAAGCAGTCTCGGCCTGCAGCAGGACAAGGGTACTCCTCCACCTGAGACTCCCAGGAAATGCTAGAGGTATGAAATCGAGGAGGCTGTGCAAGGTCCAGAAGGAGCAACTGGGTTGTTCCATGGGTCAGGGATCAACCCCAGGCTCTCTCCACTGAGGAACATCACAGCAACTGGGTACACACCATAAAGTCAACCACAGGAGAGATGGGCACAAAAAACATTGTCAGCTGAAGGGCAGTCCCAGCTTCCACATTCAGAGACGAGGATCACTCAGAACAAATGCTACTGCGAACCTGGTGGAATTACACAGCACACTTCTGGGAATTGACTTGGACACTACCACAAAACTGTGGACACCATGGGAATTCTACTTTTTTCTTTCTCTTTGGTTGTTTGAATGGTTTTACTTTTTCAGTCTGGTTGGTATGAGTGTTTTTAAATGTATTTTTGTTCGTTTTATTCTTTATTTAGGTTTCTTCCCTTGATTTTTGTTTTCTATTCAACTTCTTTTTCTATTTCCTCAACTATCTCTCTTGATTTTATGATACTTTCATGTGAGTGAACAGTCTCTTTCTGATTCACTTCAATATTCTTTTGCTTTCTCTTTCATTTTTTCTCTCCTGCCCTCTCCCCCAGTTCCCCAAAACACTACTGATTATCCTTTCCCTTACACCCTTGCTTCTATTATATTTCTCTTCATTCACTTTTCTCTGTTCTGTCCCATATCCTTCTTAAATACCCCTTAAACAGTATAACATTATTCTCCCAAGGAGCAACTCATGGCATACCAATCCCTGGTATATGTCAAATGTTCTTATATAACTGTAGAACTTCTTCCTATGACTTAAGAAACCAAATTAATAGTTACACATTTTATCAGTTGCTAGGCTGCGCTTGATGTTACTGTTGCTAACTGTACTGATAGCCAGGATGTCATACATGTTGAAATGTTTTTCTTTTCTTTTTTTTTTTTAATTTTAGGGAAGGGTCTACAGGGTGTTCAGGGTCTTACTACTAGATTGGACTCCTAGTGATCCACCTGTTTACAGCCTCCCAAGGGCTAGGATTACAGGCATGTACCACCACGCCCAGTGATCGAACCCCTGGCCCCTACACCTGCTTGCAGGCACTTTAATCCACTGAATTATTTGGCCAGCCCTTGAAATCAGTTTTTCTCCCTTGTATGACAATACTGATTGTCTGGGCTCATAACCATCATCATAGTTGGGTACCAAAGAACTGGGTGTTCAGCCAAACAAATAGCAACATCTCACCCTTAACAAATTGGGAAGGTAATATCTTGGGACAGACACCAAAACCAAAAACCACCTATTCCTAGCAGTCACCTCTGAAGAACAGACATTTCCTATAGAGGCCACAATACTGGTGATAAAAGCTACCTACCATGAGAAATTTATAGGCATCAGCATAGAAAACTAAATAAAAAATTTTTAAAAATAGAAAAGAACAAGATACAGAAACAAAAAGTGTAAGGGGCCGGGGAAATGGCTCGGTAGAATAAGTGCTTGCCTGGCAAATACAAGGGACTGAGTTCAAAACCCCGGTTCCACCAAAAAAAAAAAAAAAGAAACAAAAAGTGCAACACCAGAGTTCCAGCCCACCCAGGACAGGTCCAAGGGACAATGAAAGCAGTTCAAAAACAGGTGTGTGAGACTACAGAGTAAGTCAGATCAGAAATAATCTCTGAGGTTAAAAAGAGAGAGCTTAAGGGGCCGGGGAGATGGCTCAGTGGAATAAGTGCTTCCCTGGCAAGCACAAAAGCCTGAGTTCAACTCCTGGTTCCACCAAAAAAAAAAAAAAAAAAAAAAAAAGAAGAAGAAGAAGAAAAAAAGAAAAAGACAGAGCTTATGACCATAATGAAGGGTTTACTCTGCAAATATAGAGTAGACATAGATTAAGAAAATAAAAAAACATAGGAGCATAGGAAAATGATCCATGCAACAGATTCAAACAGATACTGAGGAAATTAAACATTGAAAGTTTGCAAAACTGCATAAACAAAACTGAGGACAGAATTTCAGCCCTAGAAGATAAGATCTTAGCTAATGATCATGAAAAGAAAGATCTCTTAAAAATAAAAAAAGACCATGAACAATCAATCCAATGGCAGTAAGATGATGCAAAGAAAAACATTAAGATCTGTTGGAGTAAATGAAAAAGCAGGAGTCAGCACGAAGAACATAAAATAAGAAGAAGGAGGAAAATAAACAAACTGTTCAAGTAATGGCAAAAAGAGTTTCCAAGCATGGAAAAAGAATCTGACATACAAATAGGTGAGGCATATGGACAAATTAGCCATAAGCAACATAAAGCTATACCAAGGCGCTGATTACTATATAAGTAATCAAGATTCCAGAAATTCCACACAAGAACAGAATATTAAAAGCTTTTGGTGAAAAAAAAAAATCACCTATAAAGGAAAACCCATCAGAATCACAGCAGACTTCTCAATACAACCCTCACATTAAGGAGAACTGGGACTTAAATACTCTAAGACCTGAAAGAAAATAGCCTCCAATCCAGACTATTTCAGAATTAATGAAGAAATAAGGTTATTCCATGACAAAGAACTTTAGAAATTCAGGATCATCAAACCAACTTTACAATGTAATCTGACAGATATTCTAAGAAGAGGTAACAATGTGCATGATTCCAAGAACACCAATAGAAAAAAGCCACCAGCTAGGGCAAGCAATGAATAATATAACTAAGAACTCATAAGTGAAAAGAAGTCTAGATCTGATGGATTCACTGCTGAATTCTACAAGAAATTTACAGAAGATCTAATGCCACTGCTGATGAAACTCTTTCATTGAAAGGGAAGCAATATTCCCAAATTCATTCTTGGAAGAGAGGACTGCCCTATACCAAAACCAGAGAAGGAACCAACCAGAAAAGAGTACTACAAGTCAGTCTTGATAATGAATATAGATGCAAAAATCCTTGGTAAGATACTAGCAAACAGAATGCAGAAAATCACCAAGAAGATTATATACCATAGGATTCATTTGAGGGATTCAGGGATGATTCAAGATACACAAATCTATAAATGTAATATACCACATGCAAAGAGCCAAAAATAAAAATCACGTGGTCATCTTAATAAATGCAGAAAAGGCATTTGGCAAAGTCCACATCTGTTCATGATAAAAACACTACAGAAAGTTAGATAGATGGTCTTTATCTCAATCTGATAAAAGCCACAAACAAACAGCCAACATCATACTGAATGGACAAAAACTGAAAGCTTTCACTCTAAAATCAGGAACAAGACAAGGATGTCCACTATAACAAATCCTATTTAATATAGTACTGGAAACATTAGCCACAGCAATTAGACAAGAGAAAGAAATACAAGGAATAAGGATAGTAAAGGAAAATGAAGTTAAACTATGATACGATACTCTATACAGAAGACCCCAAAAAATCCAGCAAAAGACTTGTAGATTTAATAACTGAATTCAGTACCATAGCCAAATACAAATTTAACACTCAAAAATCAAAAGCAGGCAATGGTCTTGGGACACCCATATCCAGCCCAGCCCAGGCCATCCAGCCCAGCCCATCCAGCCCAGCCCAGGCCGGGCGAGTGTGTAGGAGAGCTTCTGGCTTCCCTGTGCCCACGGGAACTCTCCGGACCAAAACCCAGGCACACCACATGAATGAGACCTTCTGCTGCGCCCTCAGGGCCCCTCCACCCCTCCAGAGCCACTGCCCCCAAGACCGCCAAGTAAACAAAAACTTCTGCAATGCTCTCGGGACCCTCAGATACAGCCCAAGCCCAGACCTGGCTAGTGTGTGGGAGAGCTTCTTTCTGCACTCCCTTGTGCCCCCTGGGCCAGGGACACAACACACGGGCACAACAGGTTCACGTGCAAGGGCTGCAGCAGGAAGCAGCTGAACACAACAGCTAGACCCAAGCCAGGCATGACTGGTTAAACTCAAACTTAATAGATCTGCACCCGAATTTCAGTAGGCACTAAGGTTATAACTGAGCCAACGCTCTACACCAAATGTCAGAGGTCAGTGCTATATGAAAGGACAAAGAGAAGGAGCAAAAGGCAATCTCAGGCCCTGAACCCACCCAGAACAAGTGCAGAGGACACTCGCTCAGCTGAAATGTATGAATTAATAGAATTGGAAGTAAAGAAACAAAAGTAGAAAGTTATAGAGAAACTCAGAGCAGAGTTAATTTCTGAAATAAAAAAAGAAATCTCTGAATTCATAGCATTTGAAGTAAAGAATCACATAAAGAAACATATGGAGGAAAAGCAATGCCCACGCAGAGCAAGTGCAGAGGACACAGGCTCAGCTGAAATGAATTAATAGCATTGGAAGTAAAGAAACAACAGCAGAAAGGTATAGAGGAATTCAGAGCAGAATTAATTTCTGAAGTAAAAACAGAAATCTCTGAATTCATAGCATCTGAAGTAAAGAATCAAATGCACAAACATATGGAGGAAACCCAATCTGAATTAACTTGGCAGTAAAAGAAGTCATAACTGCTTCTAAAAAGACACCGATAAAAAAATAAATAAAGGAGATTGGAAAAATGACAGATTCCTTGAATGAGCAATATAGGAAAGAAAAAGATCGCATGAAGCAGAGTCAAAGATATAGAGGAACATAAAATCTCAATCACAAGCCTGTAAAACTGTTTGAGTGATAGTGAAAATAGTTTCAGATCTTGAGGATGCTGGTGAAGCTAGTGAAAAGGTAAGAAAAGATCTCTTATAAACAACCACAATGCAGGAAAAAATAATTCATCACCTGTAAGATGATGCAAAGATGAACAATGTGAGACAAATAGGCTTCAATGAGAAAAAAGGGGTCAATACAAATGTTATAAAAAGAATATCGGCAGAAGTAATAGCAGAAAACTTCCCAAATATGAGGAAACAACCTGACATTCAGGCAACAGAAGCAATATAGAAAGCCAAATAACTTCAACCTAACTAAAAACATACCAAGGCACATAATAGTCAAGATCCCAGAAACCCAGCACAAGAATAATATACTGAAAGTCGCCAGAGAAAAGAAGCAGATCACATTCAAAGGAAAACTCATCAGAATTATGGTCGACTTCTCTTCACAAACTATGAAGGCAAGAAGAGCATGGAACAGAGTACTTCAAGTCCTCTACGACAACAAATTCCAGCCCAGACTACTATATTATGCAAAACTCTCCTTCAAGTTTGATGGAGAAGTGAAATACTTTCATGACAAAGAACAGCTAAAGAATTTCATGATGACAAAGCCAACCCTACACAGGCTACTGAAAGTTGTTCTAGAGAGGGACCAAAATGATCAGAACTCGATGAATGAGATCAGAAGCAACCAAATAAATAGGGCAAGCAATTAAACACAGGACAAAAAAAGAGTAACAACAGCAGGTAAATAACATGTCAACACATCTCAATTATAACCATCAATGCAAATGGACTCAATTCACCAATTAAGAGAAATACACTGGCACGGTGGATTAGGAAACACAATCCAACACTATGCTCTATACAAGAAACACATTTAACTCATAAAGAAATTCATAGGCTGAAAGTCAAAGGATGGAAAACAACACTACATGCCCCAGCATCTCAAAAAAAAAAAGTAGGAGTAGCACTCCTGTTCTCACACAGTCTAAATTTTAAACCATAAATGATAAAACAAAATAAGGGTCACTATATATTCATTAGGGGAAAAATTCAAGAGGAAGAGGTAACACTCATAAATGTATGCGCACCAAACACAGGAGCACCCAACTATATAAGACAAATCTTAATGGACATGAAAAAAATAATATCCAATACCACAATCTTAACAGGAGACCTTAACACTCCCTTACTGCAAAAAGGTAAGTTAAGCAGACAAAAAAATTAGCAAAGAACTAGCAGAACTAAACCAGAGCTTGGAACAAATGGACTTGTTGGATATCTGCGGAGTATTCCACCAAAACCACAGCTAAATACACATTTATTTCTGGTACACATGGATCATATCCTAAAATAGACCACATACTAGTCTATAGGTCATGCTTAAGTATATTCAAGAAAACAGAAATTTTCCCATGCATATTATGTGACCACAGTGCAATGAACCTGGAAATAAATGAAAACAGAAACCAGAAAAAAAAAAAAACCCTAAATACATGGAAATTAAACACCACCCTATTCAGCAATCAATGGGTCATAGATGAAATTAAACAAGAAATTCAACAATATCTACACTTCAAAGAAAATTCAACCACAACGTACCGGAATTTATGGGATGCAGTTCTCAGAGGGAAATTTATAGCCGTGAACTCACAAATTAGGAAAACAGAACGGGAACAAATAAACACCATAATGCTGCACCTCCAACATCTAGAAAAGGAAGAGCAAACCAAACACAGAGCCAAACACGGGAAGAAATCATAAAGATTAGAGCAGAAATTAATTCAATTGAGATGAAGAAAACCGTTCAAAGAATTAATGAATTAAAAAGCTGGTTCTTTGAAACATTAAATAAAATCGATAAGCCCCCCTAGCTAACCTCATCAAAAAGAGGAAAAAAAAAATCAAATACAAGCAATAGGAATGAAAAGAGTATAATCACCACAGATCCAGTGGAAATTCAGCAGATTATCAATAGCTACTTTGACAATCTTTACTCGCACAGAACAGAAGACACAGATGAAATGAACAGATTCCTAGAAAGGTACACATTACCAAAACTGAATCAAAAACATATAACAACTCTCAATAACCCAAAAACAGTCAATGAAATACAAAATGTAAAAAAAGCCTGCCAACAAAGAAAAGGCTAGGTACTGATGGATTCACAGCTGAATTCTACAAGAAATTTATAGAAGATATAATCCAATATCCCTCAAACTCTTCAGTGGAATTGAAAAGGAAACAGTTCTCCCAAAATCATTCCTGGAGGTAAGTATTATACTAATACCAAAACCAGGGAGAGACTCAACTAAAAAAGAGAACTACAGGCCAATCTCCCTCAAGAACATAGATACGAAAACCCTCAATAAAATACTAGCAAATAGAATACAGCAAATCATCAAGAAGATCATACACCATGACCAAGTAGGATTCACCCCAGGGATGAAAGGATGGCTTAATACTTGAAAATGTATTAATGTAATATACTATATCAATAGAGCAAAATCTAAAAACCACATGATCATCTCAATTGATGCAGAAAAGGCATTTGACAAAGTCTAACACTAATTCATGTGCAAAGTCCTACACAAAATTGGAATAGAAGGCCTCTACTTCAATTTGACAAAAGTCATCTATGACAACCCAACACCTAATATAATTCTAAATGGGGAAAAACTGAAATCTTTTACTCTCAGATCTCGTACAAGACAAGGATGTCCTCTATCACCACTCCTATTCAATTTAGTTCTGGAATCATTAGCTAGAGCCATTAGACAAGAGGGAGAAATAAAAGGAGTAAGAATAGGTAAAGAAGTTAAATTATCATTATTTGCAGATGACATGATATTTTACTTGGAAGACCCAAAAACCTCCACCAAGAAGCTACTAGAATTGACAGACAAATTCAGTAGCATAGCAGGATACAAAGTCAATACCTAAAAGTCAATAGCATTCCTTGATACAGATAATAAATACACTGAGAGGGAAATTAGAGGAACAATACCTTTTACAATAGCACCGAGGAAAATGAAATACCTTGGAATTCATCTAACTGAAGAAGTCAAAGATCTTTTCACAGGAAATTACCGTACTATTAAATAAGAAATCATAGAGGATTTCAGAAAATGGAACAATATTCCCTGCTCCCAGATAGGAAGAACCAACATTGCGAAGAAGGCCATACTCCCAAAATTGTTATAGAGATTTAATGCAATCCCTATCAAACTACCACCAACATACCTCCCAAACCTAGAGAAATCGATCCTAAAATTTATTTGGAACCAGGAAAGACTTAGAATACCAAAGGCAATCCTGGGCAACATAGACAAGGCAGGAGGCATTACAATTTCTGACTTGAAATTATACTATAAAGCTACTGTGATAAAATCAATATGGTACTGGCAACAAAACAGAACTGAGGATCAATAGAATAGATTAGAAGATGCAGAGGCTTCTACGAACACATTCAGCCACCTGATCTTTGACAAATGGGCTAAACACGCTTACTGGAAGAAAGATGACCTCTTTGACAAATGGTGCTGGAAAAACTGGCTCTCTATATGCCAAAAACTGAAACTTGACCCAGGTCTATCACCAGGCACTAAACTAAAGTCAAAATGTATTAAAGATCTAAACATTAAAATAGAAACACTAAATCTCCTGGAAGAGAAAGTAGGAGGAACTCTTGAAGACATAGGGGTAGGCAAAGTGTTCATGAACAAAAATCAAATCACAGTTAACACTTGAAAAAATTGACAATTGGTACCAACTCTTACTGAGAAGTTTTTGCACATCAAAAGAAATTATCAACGAAGTGAAAAGACAACCCACAAATTTCGAAAAAATGTTATCTAATAAGCACTCAAAAAAGATCTGCTCTCTAGAATTTATAAAGAACTAAAATATATTAGGGCCCCTAAATTTAAAGATCCAATCCAGAAATGGGCATCCAAGATGAACACACACTTCTCAGAGAACGAAATTAAAGAAGCGAATAAATATATGAAAAACTGTTCTACATTACTAGCAATACCCCTACTGGGAATTTTCCCAGAGGAACTGAAAACTTCATATCATAGTGATATATGTGTACCTATGTTTATAGCAGCATAATTTGTGATAGCCCAATTTTTGGAAACAACCAAGATGCCCATCACCTGAGGAAGAATGGATGAAAAAGATGTGGTATTTATACACAATGGAGTATTACTCAGCTATAAAGAATGATAAACGTGAAGCATTTATATTTAAGTGAATGCCACTTGAAGATATAAGTGAAACAAACCAGACCCACATGTGCAAATATCATATAGTCTCCCTAGTATAATAACTTAAAAGAAGAAATACAAATAGAAAGGTATAACACAATTAAAAGGAAAGTGAGAACTTGAGGATTGGACAACTAGGAGAGAGCAAGGAGAAAAGCTGGGAAATATGACAGGGACAAAGCCAAACATTTATACACACAGAATGGGTAAGACTATGATCCTGAGAAACATTAGCAGGTTTTTGAAACTAGCTGTTAATTGGTAGGATTCTCTCCCTGACTAACTATATATGCTGATACCTGTGAACCAAGAAACTGCACTGAAGATAGCAATGTGTAACAGAAGCGTTACATTTGGAATGCCTGTCATTCTGGTCTTCTATATATGTAGTTCTTGTTATGACATACCAATTATTACCATACTGCCTCTTAAGTAAATGTTCGTTTTTTTAGGGGTTTTTGTTTTTATTTTTGTTTTTAAAAAAGGATAATAAATGGAAAAAAAGATACAAGGAAAAAAATTGTCACAGGACTGTCCTGCTACAATGCTGTATATGGTTAGATTTCTAAATTTCTGTGTAAAAATACATAATTGTTTATTCATATTCTTTAAATATTTTTAATTTTTAAAATGTTTTTCTCCATATTCTGTAGGGACTTAAAGTTTAACATATCAATACTTGATGTTCCATGTTATTCCTGAGATGTTTGATATTCAGACCGACAGTGAGGTTAAACCCAACTGCGTATGTTGTATGGTAACAATAAGCTTCACTTCTGGAGGGTTAAAAACCTAAGTTTGCAGATCAAAAATTAGAGAAATAGAAGGCCTGCAAGGACAGCCAACATTTTGACTCTAGCCTTTCAAGGTCAGTGAAGACTCAGGACATAGGAGAACCTATATTGTAACATCATGTAACTCAGTTGTGTCCCAAATTTTCTGATCAAGGAGATTATGAGGCCACAGAGCAATGTGATCGATGTTGTAGAGTGTGCCTAAGGAGAGTCACATGGAGAGAAAACATTCTCTCAGGCTTTCACAGAGAGCAAATTGGTCAACCAATGGCCATTACTCATCCACATGGCTGATACTGACAAAGGATCTGCAACCTGCAGTAGGGTTACAGGATAAATCCTGAGGGGACTTGACTGATCTTATCAGATACAAAAGTTATGTTTTTTGTCATATAGGTCTTGCTTTATCTTGATCTTAACTATCCAGTAGAAAAGTATAAAAACAAGGTATATAAAGTAAAGCTATATTAATATGCTGAGCTGTGAAAGGCTCAAGTCAACAACTTCTGCAGATAACCCACTAGTATTGTGGACAGCTGGACTGTGTTGGATTGTTCTGCTGAATTTATGCACTTACAGTATTTAGATGCCAATGAAATACCCATCTCTGGCAGGACTAAACGAAAAAAGGGGATATAAAGGAAGGACCGTTTTGTATCTATACTACAAAATAGGATAGATATACAGCTACTTTCACTTAATTCAATAAGAAAGATTTGTACTAACAGTGTTTGGACAGGATATCCTGTCTGTATGTTGTACTATGGATAACCACTAAAAAGATAACAATGTACAATGTGTTAATTATTGAAACTGTCCTCTTAATCAATTTTGAAACTGTCTCATTGCTATTTATTTCTCAATAAAATAAAGTAAATTAAAAAGCATTCCTGTATACAAGGAATAAGCATACTGAGACATAAAATAAGGAAACAACATGTCCAAAGTGTTGCAAAAAATAAAAATCATAGTCAATCTAACGAAAGTAAAAGATCTATACATTGAAAATTAAAGTACTCTGAAAAAGGATCAAAGAGGATATTGAAAAACAGAAAGATATCCCTAGCTCATGGATAGGAAGAATCAACATAGTGAAAACAGCCATACTCCCAAAACTATTACATAGATTGAATGCAATCCCAATCAAAATACCATTAGCATACCTCACCGAACTAGAAAAAACATTCCTAAATTCATTTGGAAACAGAAAAGACATAGGATAGCAAAAGTAATTCTGAGCAATAAAGGCAAGGCAGGGGGCATTTTAATATCTCACTTGAAATTATACTACAAAGCTGCTTTAGTACAGGAAAAAAAAAAGATATAAGGATCAATAAAACAGATTAAAAGATGTAAGTCTGGGCAGATAGGTCAGCGTTCTGGGCACTTGCTGGCAAGCACAAGGAACCAGGTTAGATCCCTGGTACAACATGCAGTGCTGTCCTGGAACCCTGAGCATGGCCAACCACTGAAACCAGACATGGTGGTGCATACCTGTAATCCCAGCACTGAGGAGGCTGAGGCAGGAGGATCACTATGAGTCTGAGCTATATACATAGCCAGACCCTGTACTAAATAAATAAATATTTTTTAAAAAGATTAAAAGATGTAGAAACAACCTCAACACACTCAGCCACCTTGACAAAGGCGTCAAACATGTTAAATGCAATATAGCTTCTTTAATAAACGGTACTAGAAAAACTGACTTTCTACATATCAAAGACTAAAGCTAGACCCGTATCTCTCACCATGTACTAAACTAAAATCAAAATGAATCAAAGACCTAAACATTAAAATAGAAACACTAAATCTACTGGGAGACAGAATAGGTAGAACTCTTGAAGACACAGATGTAGGCAATGATTTCATGAGTAAAACCTTTACTGCACAGGAAATAATACGAAGAATCAACAAGTGAGATCTCATCTTATTAAAAAGCTGTGGCACAGCAAAAGAAATCAGTAGAGTGAAAAGATAACCACAGAGTGGAAAAAATTTTACTCAGTTGTTCCTCATACAAGAGATTAACATCTAGAATATATAAAGAATTTTTAAAAAATGAGAACCCCTAATTTAAAGACCCAGCCCAAAAATGGGCATCTGAGATGAATACATTTTTCTCAGAGGAAGAAATACAAATAACAAATAAATATATGAAAAGTTGTTCAACATTTCTCTGTGGTCATTTGAGAGATGCAAACTGAAACAACACTGAGATTGCATCTCATTCCAGAATGAATGGCTACCATTAAGAAGTCAACCAATAACAAATACTGGAGATACTGTAGATCATTTCTCCACTGGTGGTGGGAGTATAGACTGGTGCAACCACTGTGGAAATCAGTGTGAATTCCTCAAAAAAATAGGATTAGAAGTCCCATTTGATCCATTATTCCCTTTCTGGTGTCCCTCTCAGAAGAATTAAAAGCAGCACAGCACAGTGATATATTCTCAACATATGTATAACAGCACAGTTTGTAACCACCAAACTTGGAAACAGCTCACATATTCATCAACCAAGGAATGGATTAAAGAAAATGTATTTTTTTTAACATAATGAGGTACTATTCAGCCATGTAGAAAGATAGACTAGACATTTCTAGGTAAACAGATGCACCTTGAGACCATGCTCTTAAGTGAAACAAATCAGTCACACATGTGTAAATTGTTTCTCTGCTGTGAGAAACTGAAATGGTAAATAAGGACAAAGTGTACAATAGGTATTGTAAAATAGGAAGAAATGGTTCAAAATAAGAGAACTGGAGAAGGAATAGGGGGAATGGAAGGGAGTGAAAAGAAAAAAAATGATAAAAAGGTAAAATGGAAATAAATCTTTGTAAATAAGGAAGGGAAATGGGGTTGGAGAGAGGAAAAGGGATCAGTGGAAAAAAAAGAATCAAGATACATACAGGTACAAATTTCCTATGATAAATGTGATCATTATGTATATCTAAACTGTATCAATAAACTTAATAAAAAATTATGCCAGGTGTGGTAGTGCACGCCTGTCATCCCAGCACTCAGTCGGCTGAGGCAGAAGGATTGTCACAAGTTTGAGGCCAGCCTGGGCTACATAGTGAGTTCAGAGCCAGCCTGTACTACACAGCAAAACCCAGTCTCAAAAACAAAAACAAAGATACATGCCCATTTCAGAGATGTTAAATTGCGGTATAATGAAATGCACCTTAGAATCAATGAAACATGGTACAAACAAAAGGAAACTACAAGTGGGAATGGAAGACAATTTCTCCTTTTTAGATTGTTGTTTTAGATTACTGTTAAATCTATTATAGCAAGCATATGTTATTTTTAAATTTAAGAAAACATAAAAATCAAATCTAAATAAAAGTTCTCAAAACAAACTTTCCGCCCCAAATTGACTAAATTTTTATGAAAACATCATGTAAAATGTTAAATATTATCTTTCCTATAAGTGATTCTAAAATGAATGCCTTGCTAAAATAATAGCTTACTAATTCCTACCCTTCCCTCAGATGTGGGCTATTAAAACTAAACATACAAATTTTCTTTATTTCATCCACAAAGCCTAACAAACAGTATGATGAACTTTGTTGATTAATTTGGCAAAAACTCTCAGACCCCTAAAAGAATACTTGCCAGGGTGCTGCCCTGTCACACTTGGGGACGGTCCTTTCTCATTAAAAGGACACTTGTTCTACAATCAAGGATCCTCTTTATCCACCCTTCTGACAAGGGCTCTTTATGTTAATATGTAAGAACCTTAAGAAAACTAGGAGACTCAGAGACCAGCCTTCTCATTGCTCTTGTAATCCTCTGATAATTAAACATGGACACTAGAAAAAAAAATAGTGCTTTCAGACTGGTATCTCAATATGATCCAATATACTCCAATACATTTATTGTATGTAAATATGCTGATTTTCTTTGAAAAGCTTTTAAAACTACATTACACATAAAACAAAGAGCAGAAAACATAATTTTTAGCTTGCTGAATTTTCATGAACTGAACAAATCTTCATCAGTAAACAGAATATTAACAATGATCAAGAAACTTCTTACTACTCATTATTCTCACTCCATCCCAGACGACACTGCCTGGATTTCTAAGCATTTAGTTTTGGTTCTTACATTTAATATAAACAGGATAGTAAATGCTCTTTTACACTTACTTCTTTCTCTAAGAACTGGATTTATGAGACTCTTTCCTACTGCTAAGTTTCCACAATGCAGAGAGGTACTCTGTAGACCTTTCATTTTCATTTCTATATAGCAATATTGCAACCTGTGAATATACCCCAATTTATTCCAGTGTTGGTGAGCACTACTTTGTTGCAATTACAGTGTTACTATAAATATTCTATTGCTCTTTGGGTTCAGGCCCTTTTGGTGACCCTTCTGGGTTCAGTTCACCTTTTTGTGAGCCCAGGTACACATCTACTGGAGACATACACAGAATTGGAATCACAGGTCCTCAAGCTAAATGATAGGCTACCAAGATTTGATAAATACTGCCACGTATTTAGCTTTCCAAAATGATTCAGGTCATTCATTTTTAATCAAATACTCAAGTAACCTAAACGTAAAAATCACATTTAACAAAATCTTGACTTAGTATTCCAGAAAATATTTAGTTCAAGATAAACAGAACAATTACTTTTGCTACTAAATTACAGTGGTTAAAAAGGTCATAGAAAGAAAATTCAACACAATGATTTTTAAAGTTTGTTTCTGACTGCAAAGAGCTTTAGATTTTCCCTCCTTTCGCCTGCACTGAATAGCAAACTACCTCACAAGAAAATTTCGTTAACCACACACACATATATGGTGAAGCTGAAATGGTTAAATTTTGTATAAATCCAAATGTTTTGTCTCACACAGCTGAAGAATAAAATCACAGACAAAAGGAAGAAGTTAGGAGGGTGCTTATCAGAAATTAAGAGAAAAAGCAACCTCGTGGTTAAGCATCCAGCACCAGGAATTTCTAGAAGAACAAATGCTGAATTGGTTTTGTTTTGGCCTCAAACAGATGAGCAGAGCAATGGAGACTTGTTTTCAAGGGTTTTTTTTTTTTGGGGGGGGGGGAGGGGTCTGGCTCAGAATACCTTCAGGGCAGGCTTGAGTCCTGGGGATCGAACCACAGCAACCTGAGCCTGACTGCTTTGCTGAAGCAGCCACTTAAAGAACTGAGCTAAGGGGCAGGCCCCCAGAGACTTGTTTTCAAAAGATGGCTTCCTGGGTTTAGGGTCTGGCAAAAGTTAGTTATTTAGCTTGCTCACAAGAAACTGAGTTCAAAGGAAACTGATCATTCTACATTTCTAAACTTTTCCAAGTGCAGCCCCATGGGGGGGGGCGTGCTGTGAAATAACTTAATATACTTTTTACATTAAAAAAAAAAAAATCTATCCTTTTTTCTTGTTTTGCTTTACAGTGCTAAGCTTAGCCGTCTGCTTGAACTAGCTCTTCACCCCAAGGAGCTATTTTCCTTTATAACCCTATTAACTCTATGGACCTGAGAGCCTGCCCACAGCTAGGCTGCTCTGACTATCTACTCCTCATAACTAAACTAAACTACACCAATCCTACCAACAAAAAAGTAGGAAGCAAGGCAGCAAAGCATGTTTCTTTTAATAGGAGTTTAAAAGTACAAATGGAAAGAAAGGGAGAAAAATGCTAATTATTTTATTAGTAAATTCCTGAAATTATGAAGTGATAATTGCAGTAATAACAACTGCAGTAATAATAGCAAGCAATGAATCCCACATTTGTTGAGTATGGCACTCAGAACTGTGTGTCAGGCATTATGTCCTTTCCATGCACTAATTCAGTTCATCTCTGCGGCAATTATGAACTAATACTATTAGCATTCCCATTTGGCATTTGAAAAGCTAAGTCACAGAAAGGTAATTTTCTAAGATTACACATAGCTGACATAAAACTCCAGAATAAACTTCCAGGGCCCATGTTCTCAATCACTATGCTGTACTGCCTCAAGACAGTACTGCCTCAAGACAGAAGGAGAAAAAAATAAATAAATAAAACTAGGGAAGGAACAAAATGAGCAACAAGAAGAGAAATGAATATCTATACAAATAAACCAGAAGACAAACCTTTTCATCTAGAAGATAAAATTGATTCTAAAATTTGAGACAGATACAGTAATTCAAATGATGATGTCAAAGAGACCTTTCTGTCACAATGTGCACCTTCAAACATATCAAAAAAGAGTTCAAGTAATCAGTCTTCGTTATCAACTAAAGTTTTCCTAATATGAGACTAACTCACTGAAGATTGTGGTTCTGGGGCCTGAACCCAAAGAGCACTAAGACATCTCCATCCTTTTCATTTATTGAGATGGGTCTTGGCAAATTACCTACCTCGACGTCAAACTTGTGATTCTCCTATTTCAGCCTCCTCTATAGCCTGGCTTATAGATATAAATCACCATACATGAGGCTTAGACAAATTTATTTATGTTAACAACTTTCTGCAATGTTCGAAACACCTGCAGTCACATGCACTCTTTTCTCTACTGTATCATTCACACAAATACGCTGCTAATTTTCATACATAGAACACATTTAATTCCTTTTCTACAAATATTTGTATGCAATTCTTCTCTTACACATTTTAAACAATCCTTTGGAGACTGGGGCTGTAATTCAGTAGTACAGTGTGTGCTTTGTACACTTCAGCCCTCTGGTTTGATCCTAGCACCAAAAAGGTAATATTTATTGTTCCTTTAACACTGTCTTCTTGAATATACGTGATCGCTTCATAAGAGTCTCGCTTAAGTGGTAGGATGAATCAATAACACTGAGTTCCTTCCCAAGCAATTTATATCTGATAAGAATTAGCAAATTTAAGATGTGTGTGGTGGTGCATGCCTGTAATCCTAGCACTCAGAAGGCCAAGGCAGGAGGATTACCATGAGTTAGAGGCCAGCCTGAGCTGCCTGAACTACACCATGAGACCTGGTCTCAAACAAACAAAAATTAACAGACTTCATATGGAATAGTTCAAACTACATGTGACACAACTGTACAGAATGGAGTAATTCTAACTATGGAGGTAGTAACTGAAAAAGTAGTACATGACTTCACTCTTAACACTTTACTGGATTTCAGTTTATTGACAAAGACCAAACTACCATGAGCTGATCTAGCCAATGTAACATGTCTGTTGGTACACTGTAAAACTGAATTTCAATAGTTTGGACATACACTGCTACTAAACTATAATTATCCTATCTTTTAAGATCCAACTGCAAAAACTGGTACGTGAACTATTTCAAGCTTTATAGCCATCTATATAGCTGTACCTTCCATATCTTTTTGTACATGACTGAGTAATGAATAAGAAATGTGAGGGCTGGGGAGAAAGCTCAGAAGCGTAAGTGCCTGACTGGCAAGTATGCCGTCCTTAGTACAGGACCTTGATTCATGGTTCCAAGAAAAAAGTAAATAAATTTTTTAAAAAGATAAAAATATGAAAGTATATACTAGCTTAAAATTAACCCTTTAATAGGACTACATTTTTTTAAGTTTCTTCACAATTAAATCACACATCTGTAGTGTCTCAAAGTTACAACTGCCTTTGTATACGGTTAAATTTCTTCCAATAACTTCTTCTAGTTATTTATTTTGCTTACTGAATTAAATTAAATTCTAGATTTTAATAAAAGATTATTTTAAGATATAAATCTTCAAAGCCTATTAATAATCCAAAAGCACTAAAAGATTACTTTAAAATGCTTACAAAGTCAGCATTATAGGTCAGAACACTTATACAAATTTTAAAATCTTTCTTTCTTTCTTTCTTGTATTTAGTTCAGGGTCTGCAGGGTCTCATTACATAGATCAGACTCATAGTGATCCTCTTGTTCTCAGCCTCCCAAACAATGGGATTATAGGTGTGCCACCACGTCCAGTCTCAGTCTCACCTCAGTGCACCCTTGGGGGCAGGGCTCACATGGCAGGCTGGGGATGGAACCTTGGTCCCTGCGCCAGCCTAAGCAGTAAATCTGTTATTTCTGAAAATGTCTAGAGAGCACTAGAAATGAATTTCTTCCATATTAATATTCCAAGAATGTAAAAGACTACTAATAAAAATCCCAGACTATTATATTTAAAGTCACTAAGATTAAAAAGGAAAACACTCACAATGCCCATATATAGCTTAAAATCATTCACCTTAATAATTTCCTTAAGTGAAAATTTCCGAGTACTTTGTTTTAAAAGGATTTGATAACTAGGAATTATCTACTACTAAGGTAACTTACACTATGGGGTCATGATGTAATAATAGTGACTTATTCTACCCTCTTACCTTAAACAATAGAAAAACCAAACAAAAAACACGTAACATCAGTTTTCAAATGCTGGGCAAGCAGGACAAAATTTCTAAGAAGAAAAAAACAAATGAGATGAACTTTACAAGTACTTCAATTTACTGCTGAAAGATTCTAGAACTTACTACCAAGCAAAGAAACCCAAACCAGACCAGTGGTCTCACTGAGTGAAGAAGACAACATTCAGAGGCTGTATAGGTCAATGTAACTAGATTGTGTGGGGCAGAATATTGAGCAGACAGAACTGTAAGGAGAAAGAGCACTCCAGAGAGAAGTAAAGTGATCCACTCAAATCTCTGGCAAATAGTGACACACATGTGTACGTGAAGAAACTATCAAAACTAAGGAAATAACCATTGGAAAGTAATTAATAATACCTGGAGCTCATACAAGGCTGGATATAGTTCAGGATACCAGAGTGGAAAAACTTCTAACAGGGCCGGGAGATAGCTCAGTAGAGTAAGTGCTTGCCTGGCAAGTGCAGGGTCCTAAATTCAATCCCCAGTATGGCAAGAAAGAAAGAAAGAAAGAAAGAAAGAAAGAAAGAAAGAAAGAAAGAAAGAAAGAAAGAAAGAAAGAAAGAAACTTCTAACATACAGAGCATCTAAAAAGAGTCCTCAAAAGGGAAGTCAACAAAATTAAGCTTTAACATTTGAAATAAATGAAAATGCCAGACATGGTGGTGCACACCTGTAAGCCCAGTCCTCGAAAGGCTGAAGCTGGAGGATTACTGTAAATTCGAGGCCAGCCTGTGCTATAAAGTGAGTTCAAGTCCAGCCTGAACTACATAGTGAAACCCTATCTCAAAAAAGACCAAAAAATAAACAAATGAAAATAAAGGCACAGTTTATCAAAAGTTGTGAAGTACACCAAAAGTAGCACCTTTAGGAAAATTTGTAACACTAAATAATTCAGGCTGGCCTTGAGCTCCCGTTGTAGCCCACACTGGTCTCCAACTTGCAATGGTCTTCCTGCCTAAGCCTCCCAAGTGCTGGGATTACAGGCATGTGCCACCATTCCTGGCTTTTCAGTGACTGTTTTATCTAAGCAAACTAGAAAAAAAGAAAAACAAATCAAACCCCAAATAAAACAATGAAGGAAATAATCAATAGTAGCCACCTTCCTCATATTAGTCCTTTGGGTATGTATCATTATAGCTACGTGGAGAGAGTTAATGAAGTTGAGTAACCTAGTAGCAATAGAACTACAATGTGTAACCCAGTAGCTCTGTCAAGGCCATGGTCTTTCTATGTCTGCATGCTACTCATTTTCACAAAAGTAGGAGTCAAAACCAGGACTAAATTTTAGGCTTCACTATTCTCTGTCCAGAACTCAGTTTTGATATTGTGTTAATACAATCAGTGTATTATACATGTGTGCTTATTAAAATTACTAACATTCTAGTTTATTATTTTCTTCCTTTTCTTATACACCTAATTTCTCCTATATGGCACAAGCATACTTCACTGGATTGTGCAGTCTACACCATAGTTTAAGGAAAACTGATGTTCCAAATTATTTGACAATGTTAAAGTGATACAATAAGGTGGCGTCCTAGAATACACAGAAAGCTTTATGTTCACAAATCACAAAGGCTTATCAGCGTTGCTTTAGAACAGAAGTTGAAGCACATTCAGCTCTAACTGGTGATGTTTCCAGTCAAACACAGAGCTGACGCAAATGATGTTTCTTTTGTCCAAACACATGGTCTTTCAAATTTAATATAAACACCAAATGACTGATACGAGATTAGTGATACTGAAGATTGACTTCAATGTTATTTCCTGTATTTTGATGATGATACTAAAGGTTAAACAAATTTAGGAAGAAAAAAGTTCAAGCCACTTAAAGAATTACAAGGTATCAAAAAGGAAATTGGAAGCATAAAACTAAAAATTTCATATACACAATCCAGGCAATAATTTTTACTTTTAAGCTTTTATTGCAATCAAGATAGTAATACATTTATTTACTTTTGGAAAAGATTTCTTGTCTTACTCAAAGATTCACTTTCAGATTCCATTACAAACAAAATCCACTCAGCATCTACTCTATGCCAAAAATCACAGTACTTTACCTGCTATGAAAGAAAGTGTTACTAAGTTCAATTTCGGAAAGAAATGGCTAGAGCATAAAAGCGGTGAAACAAAAAATATATCCTGAGTGAAGAAGTAATTAACAATTATAGCAGCTGTGGTCCAAGGTATGTTTCCTTTGGTGCCAAGTGACCACTGGCAGCCCCGCAACCCTAGTCTGACTTCTTCAATGGCTAAAGGACACCCAGAAACTGAGATGAGCTAATTAGCCAGGTAGGAAGATACAAGAAGGAAATGTTATCTTTTTTTTTTTTTTTCCAGAACTGGGGGTTGAACTGAGGCCCTTCTGCTTGCCAGGGAAGCGCTTATTCCACTGAGCTACCTCCCTGGTCCCAAAAACAGGATTTTTTTTTTTTAATACTGGGGATTGAACTTGGGATCTTGCACTTGCCAAGCTGGCACTTACGCCACCAAGCTACATCTCTAGCCCGGGAAATGTATTTCCAGTCGACCTTCTATCATCAAAAACAAAAACATCCTGAAGATGTGTACATTTTTCTCTCCACAGAAGCTTTGCACGCGCGCGCGCGCGCACACACACACACACACACACACACACAGGATGGCAAGGAGAGAACCACTACTGATTATATAAGCATCTATAGAGTAAATCATATATAAATCACATAAAAACTTGTTTTAACAATTCCCTTTCTCAATATTCCAATGTGATATATTGCTCCTAAGAGGTAGACTTAAATATAAGACAATCAGAGAGGAAGAAAATGAAGAGAAAAAAAAAGCTCTGAAAAAAGAAAAGGAAAAACACACTTCTCTCTTTTGCTCTTGATGTTCTGCTATTTTCCACCGCCATGAATATGCTTTAACTTTTTCAAGTGACTATGTATGACTTTTATAATAAATAATATTTTCACTCTATATAAAGAACCACCTTATGAAATACCTTATGTCTTTGTCATATTACTATTTTCTTACCTTTAAACCTTCAGCTGGAGGTCTATAACCAAATTTTGCTGGAAGATCATCAAATGTCTGAGATGCATTTTCAAAATTATACTAAATGTAAAATTGAAAATAATCAGTTAAAACCAATTACATGATATTAAAAACATTAAAAATTAAACTGTTTAAAACATTAAAATGTGCTAAATTAAGGAAAAAGTCATTTTTATAAACCTGATTTATTAATATACCTTATCATAAAAAAGCCAAATTTATAAAAGTGTATCTAGTAAAACTATAAGAACTATACACAAATTATAACATATACCAATGTTCAAATTTGATTTTTGTTTTATGTTATTATCAAACAATGACAATAATTCTGTAACACCAAACAACCTACTGTTTTCTGAGTTTTCCACAGATAATTTCCTAAGCATTTTCTTTTCTTTTTTTTTTTTTTTTTTGGCGGAACCAGGGATTGAACTCAGGCACTTGCGCCTGCCAGGGAAGTGCTTATTCCACTGAGCCATCTCCCCGGCCCCTATCCCTAACCATTTTCTACACGTACTTTTTTCTTTCTTTTTTTTGCAGAAGAGTTCCACTTCATTTTCTCTATTTTAAGGGTTTAATTTAATAAAAAAGATTTACAGGATTTGTCTAGCTATGAAAATGACTTTTTCCCCAGGGAAAACGTAATATCTAAACATACTTTTAAGGGTATACTAATTTTGATACAATTTTTATCCACAGCAGAATAATACAAAGACTAAACTCGATGAAATACATATACAGAGAAAGCTGAAGGTATTTAAAGCCTTTAACAACTTTCCTCTTCCTGTAACTGATTCTTATCCTATAGTACTCATCAGTCTTTTGCTTAAAGCAAACAAAGATAATCTGCACTTTTAGAAGACAATCATAATGACATAATTTTGAGGGGTTCATTGGATCATTTAATAATGTTTCATCTGCAACACAGAAAACAAGAGAAATAAGAGAAATGAAGCCGGGCATGGTGGTGCACTCCTTTAATCCTAGCACTGGGGAGGCTAAAGCAGGAGGATCATTGCAATTTCAAGGCCAGCTGGGGCTAAACAGTATGTTCAAGGCCAGCAGGAACTGCATAGCAAGACCCTGTCTCAAAAAACAAAAAAAAAAGGAAGATTAGTGAAACTAAGCAGACTGTAAACAACTAACTTTTGAAGCACAGATGAAAACTGTGATGTACTAGAACACAAGACAGTGGTGGATAACCTGTAGACTATAAATAGAAAAGCCAAAGCCAAACATTTTTGGAATAGAGACAAAAAAGATAACAAAGCAAGAATACTGCCTAATATTAATTATGACAGACAAAGATACATAGATCAAGTAAACCTTTATTATTCATAAAGCATGAGTTGAGCACCACATTGAGATTAATAGTTGTACTATCCCTTAACACCTACTGGTAAGCCCCATTAGAGCCTCTTATGGCACTTTCAAAAAGTATCAAGATAAAGAACTCCACAATTTAATAATAAGTGTCTTAATCTCTCTTAAGACAGCAAGTCTTTCTGCTTCACCCTCAACCCAGGTCCTGGCAACCATAATGTAAGCAGGAAAAGCTCCACACACTTACACTCAGGATTCAAGTAGTGCAGTTCTCAGATCACATTTAAACACTACATTGTCTTCACATACCCTCTCTTACCTCTGGTTTTCATGGTATGTTTGCAATTAATTCTACAAAGTGTGATTCGGCATCTGAATTTGATCCTGAACAGTCCATTCTCTGATCACCAGCACGGCAACATACTTGAACAGCATCAAGCATATTTGGTGATTGGTTCAGGCTAATTTTTCACTGCAACAATAATTTATATTTACAGTGTACTCTACTGTTTATAAAGTTCTTTGGAATCATCAAGTGATTTTACATCAAATATCAGAATTTATTATTAAATCTCTTATTTTCTCTATTGTTTCAATTGTAGGGGATGGTGGCTCTCAATTGGGTTAATTTTATCCTAGCAAAAGAAGCTCTAGGTTAGCCTTTAATGTGTTAAGACACTGTTACTCCTTTAATACTAACTACCCTACCCTACCTTTGAAACATCTTAAGAGATGAGAAAAACAGAATTACAAAGACTTCTTGAGTCAACCATGGCATGCCATTGTGGTTGCTATTGACATCAAGTAGGTATTTAAGCAGAGACTAAACAAAGGAGGAGGTCAGATGGGTTTCTGATCTATAAGGATAGGTGAAGCGGCCGGACATTTAAGATCTGTAACCCAGAAAGGGTCAGATGGCCGGCTTTATTAATAACTCTGTTTTTTTCCAGCTTATGGTCTGACATGGAAATAATCTCACTGTTTCATAATTAAAGATGATCATCTTCACGTTTAACATGGAAGTTATTTAGCTCCTTCTATTCAAAGATATCACTGTAAAATAGTGATCTAGGTAAGTGGAGACAGACCAAGGAAAAAGTAAAGTGTACAATAAATCTAATGCACTTGAATCATCACAAAACTATTACCCCCTCCCAATTCCTGGAAAAGTTATCTTCCACAAAACTGGTGCCAACAGGGTCAGGGAATGCTGATGTAGACCACTGTTAGTATCATCTTTATTTTATAAACTGACCAAAGAATATTAAAAATAATTTTCTCTAGTAATTTAGCAAGATAAGAAGATTAACTATGAGGCTGGGGAGATAGCTTGGCAGTCTACGTGCCTGCCTGGCAAGTGCAAGGTCTCTAGTTTGATCCCTGGTACTGCATGCCATGCCAGCCCCAGGACCATGCCAGCCCTAGGACCATGCCAGCCACCAAAACCAGGTGTGGTGGTACATGCCTATTAATCCTAGCACTGAAGAGGCTGAAACGGCAGGATCACTACACATCTAAGCTGTGTAGCAAGACCCTTTAGCGAAGGAAGGAAGGAAGGAAGGAAGGAAGGAAGGAAGGAAGGAAGGAAGGCAGGCAGGCAGGCAGGCAGGCAGGCAGGCAGGCAGGCAGGCAGGCAGGCAGGCAGGCAATCCAGCCCCAGAGCTCTGGCTTTTAACCTTACATTGTATTCCATACACTCCAATTTTTAAAAAGAAATTAACCCTAATTTGAGATGCTAAGTAGTCTGACTAAGGCGATACAGTTACACAGTAGTAAAGCTGAAACTTTGACTATAACTCCAATCTACACCACTACCATGAGGTGTTTCTCTGCTGCTCAGCTTCTTGACCTTATAACCACTACCAAGAAACAAATCTCTGACAACGCAGACAATGATATCAAAAAGGCAGATGCAATGCTAACCAAAGCTGAGTTATTTGACTCTATAAAAACAAAGTAAAAATACTGAGGTATACTTCACAATAAAGTCATGGACACAACTTAGTTAACTAGTCACTTAGGGGCCTCTAAATTTTATGGTTGTTTGCTTTGTTTGTAGTACTGGGGAATGAACCCAGAGTCTTTATACTGAGCTACATCTTCAGCCCTTTTATTTTTTAATTTTGAGATAGGATCTTGCATCACTAAGTTACCCAGGCTGGACTCAAACTTGAGATCCTCCTACCTTACGTTCTAATAATGTTGAGATAATAGGCAGGTGTCTGGCTCCCCTGCCAATTCTAAAAATCTATTTTTCTAGATATAAGCCTGTATAAATAACAATCTCACATTTATTGGGGGGGTCAAAGGAAAAAGAAACAATGAAATAAAAGACAAAAAAGACCTAAGGAACAAATGCTATTAGGAAAAAAAAAAATGATAGAACTAAATCTCAAAGGCTACTAACCAGCTCAAAGTTTTTTGATGTCCTATTGCATAATGGATAGTATGTACTAGGAACATAAAAGCTTAGTAAGACATAATCTTGCCTCCCAGTTATTAATAATCTAGAACGGTTGTGGCCCCACCCTTTATGGCAACAGAAACTAGGTTCATGGAAGAGAAGTTTTCTATGGAGTGAGAGGGAGTGGTAGCAGACTTTTCGGATGAGTTAAGCATATGTTCTTTATTGTGCACTTTATTTCTATTAGTTAGCAAATTATAATATGTAATGAAGTAATAATACAACTCATTATAATGCAGAATCATGGGAGCCCTGATCTTGCTCTCCTGCAGCCAGACAGATCTATCTGAGAAAGCTAGGAAACAGTGACACCTGAAGGATGCTGCTTTGGTCCAACATACTCCAATGTACTCCATTATCTCATTTCCATTGCTGTCAAACTGCTTCACAAAAATAAGATGAAGGAAATGGAAGCAGGCCTTTCAGTTCTTTTCTAGCAATCATAGAATAGTCCTTCTTGACTTTAATCTAGACTGTGTAGAAATCTGAGGGTGTTATCAAATATACTTCTAAGGCCTCCATCATTTGCAATCTCAAAATTTTGACACTCTTCAAGCATGGACAAAGCATCACTGTGCCAAAGTTATTTACAAATGGGGCACAGATCCATTCCTTCCCAGTTTGGAGATCTTTTGTACTCAAGAAGTAACTTTCAAACTCTTTTGAAAGCTGAGATACGTGATCATGCACCAGGTGGGAGAAAGGTGGCATTGGCTCAGTCTCTTGCAAAATCTCTGCTAATGTTCGAAACATGTCAAAAATCCCCAAGTTAAGGGGCCGGGGAGATGGCTCAGTAGAATAAGTGCTTCCCTGGCAAGTGCAAGGGTCTGAGTTCAATCCCTGGTTCCGGAGGGGGGAAAAAAAAAGTCCCCATGTTTGGGCCGGCAGATAGCTCAGTGGATTAAACCTCCTACTTAGGCAGATGCAGGGGGGACTGGGATTGGATCCACTGCATGCCAGCTCTGCCCCTAGGGCATGCTGAGACAGAAATTGAGACTGTGCATGGTGGTGCACACCTATAATTGGGAGGGTGAAAACAGGAGAATTACTATGAGTCTGATTTATGTATTGAGACCCTGCAGGCCTTGTACTAAATGCATAAAAAAAAAAAAAAAAAAACATTCTTTACCTTGTAATTCCAATTTGGCTTTGAATGCAGCCACTTTATCTGCAGACTTGAACATAGTTATCAAAAATGAAAGACTGGGTTCACTGAATGGTTTGAAAGAGTGAAACTAGTGAGCAAGTTTTGCAATCCATTCTATCAATGGAATGGGTTGCCAGTGGTGACTATTTTTCTAAAAGAAATCTCCAGTGGGTCTTTTAACTCAAAAACTCTGGCAATCTATATTTAGAAAGTCATCTCATGTCCATGTATAAAAGAAGGCATGTGTACTCTGCATCTATCTCCTCACATAGTTGCATGAATAGATGTTGATGTGCTCAGTAATTTTAATCAAATCCTGCAAAATACTGCTAAGTTCAGGTGACATTTTTCAGCATTTCTCTATGGATAACACAATGTATAAACTCACATTCAGAAGCAAGTTGTTTGACGCAAGTAGTGAAACTAGAAATCTATTCAGTCTGGCAGCTGTTCCATCTGTGCATATACTGATACAAAATGACCAGTTAGGTTTTCCAGATAAGGAATCATTCAAAGGCTTGTACAGTTTGCACCCATGGTACTGGCTGGCAACAAAGTGCACATCACATATGCTCAAAGTGCACACAACATATCTCACACATCCTCCTGAAAAACATATCACTACAACATAGGCATTGTTGCACTGATGCCAGTATCAGTAGAGTTGTCAATGTGGATTGCGTACCATGGTGACTCAGTGATCCTAACCAGTGTGCCTCAACATCTTCTGCAATGTCATCAGTTCATCGAGTTATAGTGCTGGCTAAAAGAACATATGCCACCTTTGAACTGTGGTCCTTTCTAGAAGCTCATGACAAATGTCCTCAGCAGCAAGCAGGGTCAACTCTTTATCAACAAAAGGCTTCTTACTGGTATTAGCAATGAAGCTAACCACTAGGAATGGTGCTGTCAATACAGACACATTTCATCAAGGGGTGGTGGCCTTCAGTATTACTTGTGATCTCTGTGTCATGTTTAAAAAAAAAAAAAAAAAAAAAACCTCCAAACCCTGGTCCTTTCAATGCAGGATATTTGGTCTCCATATGGAGAAAGCTTGAAGGCTTCATGGCTGTGTTGGTTCACTGATCAACATATATTATACAAGCAGGCCTTGAGAATGTGTATCACTGTAGCCATAATCCTATAATTTAAGTGGGATTCTTGGTATTTTCCTTCAAGGGCAGCTTTCTTCTTTTTCGGCAGTATCAGACTTCTGCTCTGACATCATTAGGTCTGTTCCCCTTTTTAAAGAAGTTCTCCAATGGGGGAAAAAAAATGTTTAATTCACTTTAGCTTGTGAGCTTATGAAAATCGACTAACGTGGCTAATCCAGAAAAGGGGCACAGGTCAAAGTAGCTAAATAAAATAACACATGGGCCACAGTGGGGACTAAACTAAGTGTCAGAATCTGACTTAA
This sequence comes from Octodon degus, assembly GCF_000260255.1. Lineage (NCBI taxonomy): Eukaryota > Metazoa > Chordata > Mammalia > Rodentia > Octodontidae > Octodon > Octodon degus. Next base: position 357,543 of record NW_004524762.1, on the reverse strand, counting down.
AGTTTGCCACAAATGCAGTTATACAAGTGAATCATAACTTGCCACTATAAACCCTGCTACTCCTTGAAGCTTAACTGCTACATGAATTTTGATGGATCTACAAACAATAAATTTATTATGGTCTGTGCAGTCAAACCCCTCTGCTAATGTTAATCTGTATTTGCAGCCTCTCCTCAAGGCTAGCATCAATACTTCAAATCCACCTCAGTTCTTCATACATTAGATTCTCATAATGAATATGCAGTCTGGATCCCTACCCTGTACAATTCACATTAAAGTTCCCACACTTATGAAAATCTATTTCTGCTCCTGATTTCACATAAGGTGGAGGGAGCTCAGCAAGTAAAGAAAGCAATAGGGAGTCACTAAATACCACTGAAGCTTTACTTGCTGACCTGCTATTCACCTCCTGCTGTGTGGCCCCGTTCCAGGCAGGCCACAGTAGTGGAGTCTGGGGACTCCTGGCCTAGAGAATATTATTCAATAGTCAGGAGCACACCACAGAACCAGCTCTATAAACTCCTAGAAATCACTGACTAATTGGAAAAATACTGGGAATTAATAAATGGGAGAATTTAATAGCCAACAACAATAACAACAACAACAAAAGTAAACATAGCACACAAATAACACAATAAAAATGAGCTTGTATATTTATTTATTTATTTGTTTGTTCTTTCAATCCCTGGTTCCGAAAAAAAAAAAAAAAAAAAAACTATCAAAAATGGGCAAGTCTCACAGTCACCACACCCCACTTCAGTTTCTGTGGCCAGCAGGGCACACCTGAGGTTCTGGGGTCAGCACAGCATGTAGTAACCAGGGACTGAACCCAGGTCCTTGCACTTACCCAGCAGGTACTTAAACTGCTGAACTATAAAAACTGGCTTGTATTTTCAAAACTGGCATTTTAATTCTAGTCAAAATGAAAACAGAATCAACCTGATACCCAACTGATTTCAGTCTATATTACTATAAACTCAGATTTCAGGATGATGCTTTTACTCAATTAAAAGGAAGAGCTAAACTGTTAAAAGGAAGAGCTAAAATGTTCAACCTCTTGACTCACTTCCAGGAAATCATGCTGTAATGTTAGTTTCTCTGCCTCAGTTTTTAGTTGCTTTATTTATTAATTTCTTTTTGTCTTTTTGAGCAAAGTCTCACTATGCAACTCAGGCTGCCCTTGAGTGCACTTTGTAGCCCAGGCTGGTCTCAAACTCACAAGGATCCTTCTGCCTCAGCCTCCGGAGAGGTGGGATCATACGCATGCACCACCACGCTCCACTAGTTCCTCCTGCATGTTCTCACAAACCACGCTCCTCTGCACCCATGTCAGCTTTCTGTCTTAGTGTCAGCACAGAGAATGGATATGAGCAGCTTCTGTGCTGATGGTCCCTTCATTAGGTGACAGCAACCCAAAGCACACTAATCTGATGAGGCTCAGGGAACACTGCTAGCAAACAGAGCTGACTGCTGCTTTACACAGTACTTAACATTTTATTTTGTCTCCATACTAAGAAACACACGAGTGATTTCATATTTTCTTGAAGAGATGAGTACAAGATAATCAACATAATAATAATGCACATAAAAATGATATATAAGATATTTCCTATATGTCAGATAGTATTCTAAATAGTTGATCTTATTTCACTATCACCACATGCTCTAGTTTATAAATAAAGAAGCTAAGGCATTTAAGAACCAGTCCATACTAGGAAATAAATAAACATAATTGACCAGTTTTGTACTAAAGAGGATAACAGAGGGAGAACTCTCATACAGACTAATAAAACTCTGTGCCTTCCAAAACTATAATATAGAAACTGCTCTCTCAAGTTCCACATCCTGCAATCTGCCAGGAGTGTTCTATACAATGCAGAAGCACATCAAAGGACCACATAAAGCTCTGACCAGCAATAATGTGGTCCTTCCACTTCTTATCTAATATCATGAAGCAAATCAGTTACATCTACACAATAAAAAAATAAATCCTTAGCTCAGACCAGGAGTATAAGGAAGCTGCACACACACAAGCTCTCTCACACACACACACACACACAAACACACACACACACACACACACACACACACATACACACACACAGAGTTAATTCCTCTTTTTGTACCTTCTCAGAACAAGAAATAGGAAATAGATATACTTCTTTTGGCAGAAGAGGTAAGATGTAGTCAAGAGAAAACTACAAGGTTTTGGATTACAATCTTTGTAAGTAAAAACCTTTCACTATTAAACCTAAGACCACAGTACCGTTAATCTGACTCATTAATCCTAATTAAAATTTTCTATGGCCATATTATGGAATTTTTAAATTATTACTACCAATAAATATACTACAGTCATTAGAGAGAGATATGTCATTGTCATTAGAAATATAGTCAGCACTAAGAAAAACAGAAAGATTCTATATAAATATAAAGCGTGGAAGCATCTATAAACGAGCACTTATATGCATGCACACTCTCAAAAGCAGCACTGTTTATCAAGTATTCTTGTGCATGAGATCTTACACTGGATATTAAAAAAATAAAAAAGTGAATAAAGTACCACTGTTTATAGTAATTATGTGTATGTTTTTTGATATGTTTATAGGTAAGTATCTTAGAGGATTCAATTACTAAGGACTTTTTAAAGATGCTCTTTAAAGAATTTTTGACATGAATAAATATTACTGTACTCACCGCTAAAATATCAGCTCCTACAGGTAGTAAGTTTAAGAATGCAAAGAGCTGGACAGTCAAGATGGTGTAGACTTGTGTAGCCGAAAGCATAAGCATCCCTATGGAGAGCAGCATCTCGTTGGAAAGTCACCTGGGAGAGAAGAACATCAATAACAATGAGCAATGGCAGCTTCTTCCCAAGAAGAAGTCACTGGCTACACTGATTCCCCAATGTCAAAAATACCTAAACATTAAAATTAAAATTTATTTCAAAGGCCTAAGAATTTAAATGTATTTGGATATTAGGTAAACATCAAAGGTCAGTCAATGTAAGTACCTACATAAATTGGGAGGGGATTATATGTTATGATGCGTGATGTACATATACAAACTCCCATGATAAATATAATCATATACTGTAAATTTGTACTATAAAAATAAAACTTTTTAAAAAGCATGTAACTCACAGTGACATTAACCTCTGTTTTAACCATAAAGCAAACTATCTGCCATAGTACTCAGAGGAAGAAAAATTTCAATGAAAATGTTTTAAAAACACATGGACACATCTTTACTTTAAATTTAAAACTTTCTATAATTTCTAAAAATATTACCCTCTAGTATTTAATATAAATATACACGTAATTTACATGTGCATAGTAGCTTACATTTATAAAGGTTGAATCCCAAAATACAAAATGATTTGATTCTTGCTTGGTTAACATTCAGTCCTTTCACACCCAAAACCCAAATTTCCCCAAACCTGAAACTTTTTGAGGTTACAGCACTCAAAAAGTTTCTAGTTTCAGACCATTTCAAATTATTGATTTTTTTTTTTTTTATGAATGCTTAACTGGTAAAATCCCTTTGTCTTTGCAAACTTTGTTGCCAACTGTTTGAAAGTATAATACATGACTGACTTTACAAAGGAGCACTGATACTTTAATCACATCATTAAGTATAACCAAGCCACAGGATCAATTTTAACAATGATTACAGCTGATAACTGTTCTGTTGGAAGCTACCATGTAAACTCAAACTTTAAATCTTTGAATCTCATAATGTACACTGTGAATAATTTTTGAATTAACATCCTATATAGTCACTAATATCAGCGATAAATTAAAGGTCAAAATATTTTAATGCACAGATATATTCCACAGAAGCAAAGTATAGATTAGTAGTCAACTGGAGGTCCAGGGAGAAAAGGAGGACAGTTGAGAATGAGGAATAACTGCTAATTGGCACAGGTTTACAGGAAGGATGATAAAATGGTTCTAAAATTAGATTGCAGCTATGGTTGGATACTTCATAAGTATCCTGAAAATTATAGCACTATACACTTTGAATTTTGGGGTGTGTAAACTGTATTGCCATAAAATTGTCTTAAAACTACAGATTTGTTGGCAACAGTTTTTGAAGTAAAGTATATATGATAACAACCTGCTGGGGAGATAGCTCAGCAGCATAAGCATGTGCCCAGCAAGCACAAGGTCCCAAGTTCGATCCCTGGTGCCGAAAAAAAAGAAAAAAGAAAGAA
>NW_004524762.1:302776-353190 GCF_000260255.1 Octodon degus | reverse complement strand
AACAATCCACTATGCTGAAAAGAGTTAACAGAGCAGGCCTGAGACTGCCATCCTTAGAAAGGCCTGTTTACATTTGTGAGGTTGGTCTTTGACTGACAGCTGTGAATTTAGATTTCAGAATGGCTCCCACCATTTTCTGTTATAAGTTTTATAAACGATATGGCTTATGCTGAATACCTATTTTCCTTCTGGGAGTCTGAAATTTGGGTACATGCAGGGCAGAGGGTTTAGACATGAACAATCCCCAGTCTAAGCCCTGGGCAATAAGTCTCTAATAGCCTTCTTGGTATGCACCACATAGGCACTATCACAACTCATTGTTGGAGGAATTAAACACACCCAGTATGATCCTACTGGGATAGAACTCTGGAAGCTTCTATGTGGTTTATGCTGGACTTTATCTCACAAGACTTTTCCCTTTGCTGATTTTTGCTGTTTCCTTCTGCTGTAATAAATCACTGTCATGAGTAAAACCAAACACTGAGATCTGTGTGTAAGTCTGTCCTAGTGAATCCCTAAATATGCACAATGCCTAGCCAGAAATCACATCACAAAAACAAACAAAACTGTATAAAATAAGATACTGTTGCTATTAAATTTTACTTTGAGGAATAAGTATCTATCAGGCTGACCAGTGACCTATTTGGGAGACTAAATCTGAATAAGACCTGACTTTCCTTCTAAATTTCAGATACTTCCAAGCAACTTTGAGATAGGGGAAGAAAGAGTTTGAGGGGAAAATGACAAGGACAAAGGACTAGTAATGCCCAAAACAACTAATATCAACCACATATTAAATTGTATGAGTTGCTATAGGCATGTTACTGAGTTAACTCATCTAACCCTAAAAGCTTCTATTGGTGGAGAAAACAGACACTGATTTTGCCCAAGATTAAATAATGAGCCAAAATTCAAACCCAAGTGTATCTAAAGGTCACAGCACTAAGTCTAACTAAAAGGAATGAGTATGGTTTCTGCCTACATTCAGGGTTTTAAACCAATGAGTATAGCACAATAGCAACCAGATAATTTCTTTTACTTTGTGTATGAGAATGTGGAGGAATGTTTAATAATATGAAGTATGCTTTGTTTAAACTGCTTTGGAACTTACTACCAATATCCTTAATGAAAAAAGATACAAAAATGTTTAATAAAATGCATGCAAACCAAATTCAACACATTAAAATGATTATACATTATGATCAAGTTGGTTTCACTCCAGGGAGTCAAGGATGGTTCAACATATGCAAATCAGTAAGTGTAATATACCACATAAATAAAATCAGGGATGACAATGACATAATCACCTATCTCTGTTGGCATAGAAAAAGCCTTCAACAAAATTCTACATCATTTCATGATAAAGACCCTGAAGAAACCAGATTAAAGGATAATACCTCAATAAATAACACTTACAACAAATATATAGCCATAATCATACTGAATGGTGAAATCTGAAAGCACCTGCTCTACTACCAGGAAGGAGACTACTCCTAGTCAAAACAGAACTTGAAATTTTACTTAGAGCAATCAGGCAAGAGAATTAAAAAAAAAAAAAAAAAGTAACACAAATAGAAAGGAAAGAAATAAAATTATCCTCATTTGCAAACAATATGATCCCATCCTTAGACGTTTCAACAAGACTTTTACCACTGGACTTTTAGACCTGAAGACAAAAAATAACAGGATATAAAATCAACATTAAAAAGTAGGTTTTTTTATACAACAACAATGAACTACTGAGGAAAAAAAAACAGGAAAACAATTCCAATCGCAATAAAATACCTAGGAATTCACCTAACTGAGGTGGTGAAAGAACTTTACAATGAAAACTACACATGAGTGAAGAAAGAAACTAAAGAAGTCAAACATCCTAAAATTCATATGAACCACAAAAGATCCAGAATAACCACAAAAATCCTAAGCATACAGAGCAAGCCTACAATACCACAATACACAATTTCAAAATATACTAGAAAGCTAAAATAATAAAAATAGAATACAATACTGACACAAAAATAAACATATAAACCAATGAAATAGAGGACAAAGAAATCCACACAACAGTCAACTGATTACTGAAGGAAGGAGTCAAAAACACACAATAGGAGGGCTGGCCAAATAGCTCAGCAGATTAAATCTCCTGCTTAGTCCTGCTGGCCCACCCCAGGGGCACACTAAAACACTGATTGAGACTGGGTGTGGTGGTACACACCTGTAATACCAGCTCTTTGGGAGGCTGAACACAGGAGAATCAGATCTATATAGTGAGACCCTGTAGACCCTGTAGACTCTTACTAAAATACAAAAATAAAAAATACACACACACACACACACACACACGGGAAAAGGCATTCTCTAACAAACAGTGCTAGGAAAATTGGATATCCACATGTAGATGAGAGAAACTAAACACTATCTGACACTGTACAAACATCAATTCAAAATCGAACAAAGACCTATATATAAGACCTGAAACTGTAAAACTGCCAAAGAAAATATAGGGGAAACACTTTCAAGTCACAGACACAGGAAATAATACAAAGAATCAGCAGATGAGACTGTATCAAATTAAAAAGGTTTTGTACAGCAAAAGAAATAATCAACAAAGCAAAAGAACAGCCTACAGACTGAGAAAAAAATCTTTGCCACCTACTTTTCCAACTCTGTTGACATCCACCTACAATCCTAGCATTCTGGGAAGCTAAAACAGAAGAATCACAAGTTTGAGCCCACCTCAAACAACTTTACAAGACCCTGTCTCAAAGAGAAAAAGAGTAAATAAATTTAAACACCTCTTATTGTAAAGACTTTGCCTTCCATACATTCCTCCCAAAACAGGAATAGGTAAACAACTCAAAAACTTCATAGCAAAAAACCAATAGCCCAATCAATAAATGGACAAATGAACTGAAATGACACTTTTCAAGAGAAGAACAAAGGGCAAAAAATACATTTAAAAATGTTCAAAATACTTAGCCATTCATAGTGGCATGCCCTGTAATCCCAGCACGCAGAAGCTCAGTGTGGTAAGAGAATCCTGGGTTTCAGATAAGCCTGGGCTACACAGTTGAGGTACAGATCAGACTGAGTTACAAAGTAAGATTCTGCCTCAAAAAGCAGAAAAAAAATAGAATATTTCAAAAGAATACCAAAACGCAATGAATGCTTGCAATGGTGAACTTCTGCAGTGCTGGTGAGACTTTGTGAATTAGTAGCCACAACAGAAATCAGTATAGACGTTGCTCAAAAACTAAAAATACTAGGCTGAAGACATGGCTCAGTAGGACAGTGCTTGCGTACCATGCCCAAGGTCCTGGGTTCAATCCCCACTCCTAGAAAATAAAACTAAATACAGAACTACCATATGACCCAGCTACACCATTCTTGGTAAATACCGAAAGGAATTAAAGTCAGCTATAGGGATGACTCCAGACTACAAGTTTTTAAGGCACAATTCACAAAAGTCAAGATATGGGAACTGAGCCATGTGCTCACTAATAGACAAATGGATAATGAAAATGCAGTAAGGGATCAGGAATACAGCTCAGTGACACAGAACTTGCTTGGCAGGCACAAGGTCCTGAGTTCAATTCCTAGTACCCCAAAAAACGTGAAATATACACAATTGAGTAGTACTCAGATACAAAATTTTATCACTTCAACAGATCATCATTTTAAGTGAAAGAAGGCAGATTTTGAAAGTCAAGTCCCATTTGTATTCCCTAGTACATGTAATACAGTAGCACAATTGGAGCTGGGAGACTACTCCTGCCCACCCACTTAAATTTGAGCAACATTCCTGGGCCATTCTGCTTTCTACTGTTCAATGAAAAATGAAATAATGATCCAGGAACTCTTTACAACTCCCGGCCAGAGCACTTCCCTGTTACATCTTGTGGCCTGACCTTCGGTAACCTTTTCAGCATCTTTGTTAAAGATTCATAAATATGGACTGCATCTTATGTATGTAATCTAATACAAATAAACTCTGGGACACACATATGTGTTATGCCTGAGATGACTCAGCACTCTGTTGGTAATTCCTATCAATCATATCCAAAGACCTTGCCAGAACCACCATCTTATAATAATTTGCCAAAATGACAAACACAAAGGGAAAGAAGAGGGGAATGCAGTATTTGTGCTCTAGGTCCTTTAGAAAACATGGAGTTGTCTCTCTGGCTACATACGTATAAATCTACAAAAAGAGTGACACTGCAGACACCAAAGGAAGGGGTACTGTACAAAAAGGAAGGTCTCACAAATGTTACCGTGGCAAAACTGATTGTATAGTATTACCCAGCATGTGCTGGCATTGCTGTAAACAAGTTAAGGACAAGATACTTGTCAAGAGGATTAATATGCCTACTGAGCATATTAAAAAAGAGCTGAGATAGCTTCCAGAAATGTGTCAAGGAAAATGATCAGAAACAGAAGCCAAATAGAAAGGTATCTGGGTTCAATTGAAGCAACAGCCTGCCCCGCCCACAGACACACTTTGTGAGACCCAATGGGAAGGAACTCGAGTTGCTGGAACTGTTCCCTACAAATTTATGGCATAGGCTGAAGATGTAGCTCTGTCAGTCAGCACATAATGGTCTAAGCCCTACTTAAAACTAAAAAATCATCCTGTGTTGTAAGGGTAGTTTCTTAATTGAACAGGCGTGTGGTGCCTTTACTTTGGAAACAAATATTTGGGGCAGATTTTCATTTCACCTAGTTAATTGTATCAAGTCTTTACTCTTCAGAGTTTTTCTTGCTGGAAGGTACTGGTGAGGTACTGTGCAGTTGTATGCCCAAATGGCCAAATATTTATGAAATATTTATTTATATATTGGTTTGAAGATCCTGTAAATCACTATGAGGAAAAGATGTGTCAAAATAGATGGAAGTCACTTTAGTTAAATAAATGGAAGTCCATTTCAGTTAAATAAATTGTTTAAAGCAAAACATAAAATCAGGGGCAGCCAGATAGCTCAGTGGACTAAAGCACCTGCTCAGGCAGGTGCAGTGGCCAGGGGTTCAATCCTCGGCCTGCCATGCCGTCCCTGCCCCTGGGGAGCACTGAGACTTGATTGAGACTGGGTATGGTGGCACAGTGCCTGTAATCCCAGTGCTTGAGATGCTGAAATAGGAGGATCACTACTAGTCTGATCTGTGTAGTGAGACCCTGTACTAAATACATTAAAAAATTTTAATTAAAAATACAATAAAATCCAAAAGCCTGATTTATGTGTGTGCTTATACTTGTTATTTTTCAGTTATCCCAATGCCATCTTTCTGTTCAGACCTGCCCTGAGCACATCTTCCTATTATCTTCAATAAATGTAGCTTTTTCTTGTACCACTGGAAGTATACTTGCAGAACCTGTGATCGATCTGTCAGATCAATTGCTAGGTATCAGATTCAAAGAAAAAGATACAAAAGTAGAAGGGAGACTATTAAGAAGAGTGGAATAAGGGGAAGGTGGGACAGATAATGGGAGAGACAGACATGATCAAAATATGTTATACACATATATGAATATATCACACTGAGACCCAATATTTATATGACTAATAAGCACCAAGAAAAAATAGTCTGCCCAACCCTATTTTATTACCCTATGTTGACTCTTACTCTGATCAGCTCACTGTTTCCAAGTATGTAACCTGCAGCTTGTTGATCTTCACTCCTATGTTAGCCAGAACCTAAAACATACTCTCTTTTACCTTCAAAGAAAAATTTGGGGAAAAGCTACAGATAATATGAAACTATATGCAAAATTATATGTATGTATAAATATATGCAATTTCTATGAAAAGATCCACAGTTGTTAACACATTCTCAAAAAAAAAACAAAAAAACAAAACAAAACAAACAAACAAAAAAAAACACAGTTCTTGCTTTTCTTTTTTTAGTTTGTTTTTTTCTCCAAAAAGCCTTCTGAGGAAAAATGGTAGCAGGCTTAAAGCTCCTAGTATTTGACCTACCTTGAAATTGTTTTACTAGGCAACATTAGTTTGTAGAAGTGATTTCCTAATTGCTGAAAGCATTCACACTGAAAAGATGTAAAAGTTTTTCACAAAAACAAAGCCGGGCATGGTGGTACACACCTGTATCCCAGCACTCTGGAAAGCTACAGCAGTAGGGTCCCAAATTTGAGCCACAGGGCTGGGGAAATAGCTCAGCAGCATAAGTGCCTGCCTGGCAAGCACAAGGTCCTGAGTTCGATCCCTGGTAAAAAAAAAAAAAAAAAAAAAAAAAATGATGTGGTCAGTCAGGGATGTAGCTCAGTGGGACAAATGCCTGCCTGGCAAGCACAAGTTTCTGAGTTCAATTCCCAGTATAAAAAAAAAAAAAAAAAAAAAAACCTGTCCAAACTTAGTTTGTGTTCTGCCTGGGCAGGGTGGCAATTTAACAAAAGCCTAATTAAGGGATGGGAATGTAGCTTTGTGCAAAAGGCACTATGTTAAATCCCCAGTACCACAAAATAATTAAATAATTAATATTAAAAATAAAAAGCTTCTGATTCCCTGGGCTGTGTATTTTTTGAGAGGAAGCATGACAATTGAGGAAAGTGACTAGGAAAGCTACTCATGACTATTACAAGAAGTAATGCATTTTGGACACCCTCTGAGTTCTTTCTTTGGCTGGGGTGACTCAAATCCACACACTTGATTCTGTTGGTTACAATCCATTTCTCTCTTTGATGAGTTCTGAAAGCTTGACCTGGATGATTGTAATGTTTCTCTATCAAAATAAATGTTGTTGATATGCTGTATTCCCACAAAGCTGGCAAACCTGGAGCCAAGCTATGGTCCATCTGATAGATCATGTGAATGTCAATCAGAACACTGAGACTCACACTCCGTGTGATACTCATATGAGTGTTGTACCTTTCTTCTCCACTGCAATTCTTACCGGCCTCCCAGTTGCAGCCTGTTCAACAGAATACGTGTTTTTGTTTGTTTGGTTTTTGTAGACTCATCATCCCCAAACAGAACATAATCTGCTAAAAATATATCTTTAGACTCAAGCTTGGAAGTGAAAACACAAAAAAACTAGCAGAATCTTGCTGACTGGAAAAATCTACTTATTGTCACACTTCCCTTCCTCTCTCTGCTCCTTCTCCAGGTTCCTATCCACTTCCCCTCCCCTTCGCTCCTCCTTGCATAATCAAGGATACAACACAGCTCGATATTCATTCTGAATATCCCTATAATCCAAAGAAAGTTACACTTCTTCAAGAGAAGAATCTGAAAATAGAAAATATGTAACATATCTTTAGGAACAACCAAGTAGATCTTTAAAGACTGATCAACATCACCATCCTTAATCACATTTAATTTTCTGTACTGTTTGACAGATTTCTAATTATTTACAGCTCCTTGTACTGTAAAAGAATTTTTCCACTGGAAAATTCTCATTCTATCTTCTGTTTAGTATATACTATAACTCATCTAACATGTTTTCTTGCAAAATTGTTTTCCTCCTCTCTAACTACCGGCTTATAGAAATTAATGGAATGAAAAACAGTGAGTTTTAAGCTACCATAAAGTGAGGTGAGTGTTTTGCTTAAGAGCAATGCCATAGTTTCTATAAAATTCAATAAGGAAAAAAAAGACAGAAAACGAGGACTAACTGAGGAAATAGCATGAGAATGTTAGAAATTAAGAGACAAGAAACATTAAATTCAAATCTAACATACAATCTAATCAAACCAACAACAACAAAAAAACCATTTAGGAATAAGAGGAACAACGGAATAAATGGGCTATTATTTTAAAAATTAATTACTAATTTTCTTAGGTATGAGAGTATCTTCATTACAGGAAAAGCCCTTATTTTTAGAGATGCCTACTGAAATATTTACATGTCACATAAGTACTTACAGAGTCAAGATAGCTGTAATTTACGTACATCAGGAAAAATATTACACCTTAGTTCTACATGAAGGTTACATTGTGATTCATTAACTATCCTGCTATTCTTCTATAAATGATAATTTCTTTATTAAAGTTTTCAATGCAATAAATAAATAATTTTAACTCCTGGAGGTATTTTCAAAAGAGCTTCATCTTCATTTTTTAATGAGGCTCAATACACACAATATAAAATTCACAACTATAAACATTTAAACTTGTACAGTTCATGACATAACTCACATTTGCATTGTTTGTGCAGCCAACACCTCCATCAACCGCTAGAATTTTCTTATCTTCCAAACTGCAACTTGGTACCCATTAACACTAATTACCTGTTCCCCTTCCTCCTGGCCCTGGCAACTACTACTCTATCTCTAAGAATTTAACCACTTAGGCCACTTATACACTGGAATTGTACAGTTTATCCTTTTGTGACTGCCTTATTTCATTAGCACACTGTCCTGAAGATCTATTCATGTCGCAGTCTGTCAGAATTTCCTTCTTTTCTAGGCCAAACAGTACTACAACATATGTGTGTGCCACATGCTATGTAACTACTCATCCATCAGTAGACTTAAGACGTTTCCATCTTTCACTTCCTATGAACAAATATTTGCTTGAGTCCACATTTCCATTTTTTGAATATACAAGCAGAGGAGAACTGCAAGGTCATATGGTAATTATGTTTAACTTTTTTAATAACTGTTACACCATCTCCATAGAACCTATACCACCTTACAGTCCCAAGAGCAATGGATAAGTTTCCATTTATTCACACCCTTATCATCGCATGCCATTTGCTATTTTTGATAGAGCCATTCTAACAGGTTTAAAGTAGTATCTCACGGAGATTTTGATTTGCATTTCTCTAATCATCAGTGATAAGGAGCACTTTTTTATGTACTTTCTGGCCATTTGTATTGTCTTCTTTTGGAGAAATGTCTCTTCAGGTCCTGGATTCAGTTTTAATCAAGTTGTTTTTTGTATTGCTGAATTATAGGAGTTCTTTATATATTCTGAATATCCATCCCTTAACTGGCACATGACTGCAAAATATATTGTGCAGGAAATATTCTGTAGACTATCTTGACTTTGCAGATGCACAGAAATTTTTAATTTTTTTTGGCAGAACCAGGGATTGAACTCAGGCCCTTGTGCTTGCCAGAAAAGCACTTATTCCACTGAGCCATCTCCCTGGCCCCGAAATTTTTAATTTGCATGAAATCCAATGTGTCTAATTTTTTGTTGTTGTTGCCTGAACTTTTGGTGTCATATCTAAGAAATTATTGCAAAATCCAGTGCTGCAGAACTTTTTCCTGCATTTTCACTGTTCTTCTTTATAATATTATTTTGTCTATTTGGTGTATGCTGAGATTCCATATGAAATTTATCGATTTTTTTGTTTTGTTTTGCAAAAAACTTACTGGGATTTTCATAGAAACTATAATAAATCCATTTAAAAAATGTATTTAGTATAGGGTCTCACTACGCAGCTCGAACCCACAGTGATCCTCCTGTTTTCAGCCTTCTCAGTGCTGGGATTACACATGTGTACCACCACCATGCCCAGACTGGGTGCTGGCTCAGCTCCCTTAGGCCAGTGTGGTGCCAGGGATTGAACCCAGTCCCTGTGCTTGCCTAAGCACGTGCTTAGTCTGCTGAGTTACCTCACTGGCCCTTAAATCCATATATTGCTTTGGGTAATATGGGCATATTGACAATATCAAGTCTATTAATTCATAAAGAAGGAATTTCTACCCATTTATGTATGCCTAATTTCTTTCAAGAAAGGTTTGCAATTTTCAGAATAAAATTTTTACCTCCTTTGTGAACTTCCAAAGTTTGATTAGTTGGTTGTTTTGTTTTGCTATTGTAAATAGAATTGTTTTCTTAATTCCCTTTTGAATTTCAGGTATATAAGAATGCACCTGATTTTTGTGAATTGATTTTGCATTCTACAACTTATCTGAATTCTTTTGTTCCTTTTTTTTTTCTTTTGTGGAATCTTCAGGGCTTTTAACATATAAGATAATGTCATATTCTTTTTAAAGCTTCCTTTCCAATATGGGTGCCTTTCTTTCTTTTTCTTGCCTAATTATTCGAGCTAGGATTTCAGCATAGTGATGACAGAAGTGGCAAAACTGGTCATCCTCCTCTTACTTTTGATCTTAGAGAAAAGCTTTAAACCTTTCACCACCAATTCTATTAGGTGTGATTTTTCTCATAGATATCTCTTTTCAGTTTGTTGGGAGTGTTTTATTTATTTATTTATTTATTTCCTATTTTAGGGAAGGGTCTACAAGGTGTTCAGGGTCTCACTACAGGATCGGACTCATAGTGCTCTCTGCCTGTGCTCAATCGCTGTCTCAGTGCACCCTGGGGGCAGGGGCAGAAGGGCAGGCCCGGGGATTGAACCCACGGCCCCTGCACTTGTCACCTGCTTACAGATGCTTTAATCCGCTGAGCTATTTGGCCAGCCCTCTTGTTGGGAGTGTTTTGTAATGTAAAAATTTTTCAAACATTTTTCTTTATCAAGGGTGTTGGTGCCGTTGCTATTGTTGTTGTTTTATGGTGACTGTCCTTACATTCCAGGATTAAGTCCTACTTGGTCATGATGTACAGTACCTTTAACATGCTGTCTAACTCAGCTTTCTAACATTTTGTTTTGGATTTTTTCATCAACAGCCATAGATACTGGTCTATTGGTGGGTTTTTTGTTTTTGTTTTGCTTTTGTTTTTATTTGCAGTATCTTTTTCTGATTTGGTATCAGGATAATTTTAGCTGCTTAAAAGCTCCAGTCTAGCCAGGCATGGTGGCGCACATCAGTAATCCCAGCACTCAAGAGGCTAAGACAGGAGGATCACTGGAAATTCAAGGTTAGCCTGGGATACAAAGTGAGTTCAAGACCAACCTAAATTGCATAGTAAAACCCTGTCTCCAAAAAAAGCTCCAGTTTAAGAAAGATACAGGTGTCATTTAAATGTTTGGTAGAATTCACTAGAAAGTTATCTAGTCCTGTGCTTTTCTTTCTCGGAATTTCTTGATTACTGATTTGATCTCCTTATTAGTTATAAATGTAATCACATTTTCTATTTCTTTATGAGTTAGTCTTGATAGATTGTGAATTTCTATGAATTTATTCATTTTATCAAGGTTATCCAGTTTCTTGGCATACAATATTTCATAATATTCTTCCATAATCTTTAAAGTTGATAGGTGGTCTCTTTCATTTCTGATTTTAGTTAAGCCTCATTAAAGCTGCGTCTGTACCTATCTCAAGTCAGGCCTACAGGCTTCTCTCTATATAGTGAGCATTTGATATGTAAAATGAGACTCCCTACACTTATAAAAAGTAGAGCTTCAGCTAATCACAAGTAGCCAACTAGTCAAATCACAAGGCAAGTGGTCAGCTGTATCCAACTGTAACCAGCCTTCTATACTTCCGCTTTCTGTGTGTCACTTGTTTTTCTCTGGTTATGAATATAACACACAAATGTGGTGATGTGGGTATTCTGAACCATTTTTGGTCCAGACTGCTACCCCATTCCAGAATCACAAATAAGATCAACTTGTTTTCCAACAGTATTTTTTTTTTTCTTTTTTCTTCTTCTTCTCCTTTTTTCTTTTTCTGGGCTGGGACTGGAATCCAAGGCCTTGCACAAGCCAGGCATGAGCTCTACTGCTCAGCTACACCCCATCTCTCTTTTTTCTTAACATAGAAAACTAAAGATCTGGTAGTTTTAACTGATTTTTTGAACAGAAACAAACCTTTGGTTTTGATTTGTCTCTTGGCCTCATTTTTGAGAACTCAAACACCCTGGCTAGCACATGTGATTATTTGTATGGTTCTAGAGCACAGATGACAAGTTACTCATCTAATTCTGGTCTGTAAATTGCAAAAGTGAAAAACTCCCCAAGCATTACAGCAAATCCTAACTTTAAATCTGTGGCAATATTATACAACTCATCTATACAAAATTACATTTTCAAACTTCATCTTAAAACAGCAGAAGCATTTAATAACATTATTGACATTCCATTAAGAAAATTCACTTCTAAATAACAATTCCAAAGACTACTGAACAGTCTGATGCCAAATGCCTCAGTGCCAATTAACAGTCATGAAACAGTCAATCATGTTCATCAGAAAGCTACATGCCTGAGCATCACTGCTTCCAAAACCTGGACCAAAGTACTCATTAACATAATGATATTTTCCTAAATCATTTATTTAATGGGGCAGGTATGGTGCCACAGACCTGTAATTCCAGCACTTGGGAAGCTGAAGCAAGAGGACTGTCCTGAATTCAAGGCCAGCCAGGGCTACATAAGTGGGTTCAAGGCCAGCATACATTGCACAATAAAACTGTGCCTCAAAAAAAAAGTAATGGCTATCAAATTTTAACTCCTCAGTAAATATATGTGATACTATAAGCACTAAACATGTCTATACTATAGTAAATATTGATAGAAAGAATGTTAATCATTAATCATTTTATTAGTAAACGTCTGTAACAGCCAGCTGTATTTCATTGAACAGGTTATTTTTCCTTCAACTGTCATCATGGTCACATATGTACATTACATATATATGGCACTACAAATTTCCTCCAGAATAGTACTCTCAATTTATTCAATACCTGAGTATGTCATTAACTTCGTAATATTCATTATAAAGCATCGTAATTTCGTAGTTCTGAGAACTACTAAAACATACTATATTAAAATACCCATAAAACATAGTTTTTTAAAGCTTTTTAAGATGATTAAAAGTTGTCATCAGTAGAAGTTTTGCATGAGAAAATAAAACAAAAACAAGTCTTAATTTTCTAAGCAAAATCAAGATGCCCAGTGAATCTACCACAAAATCACTCCAAGTAAAAATTAATATTTTAACTATTATTATTACAATCAACCAAAGTAAATATTTTTCTGTTATATGACCAAATTGGGTTTTTTCAACCAACAAAATAAGATGAATAAAATTGCAATCTTAAAAGGTTAACAAAAAAAAAAAGGTTAACAACCAAGTGTGGTGGGACACACCTATAATCACAGCACTTGGGGGGCTGAGACAGGAGGACAGGAATGAGTTCAAGGCCAGCCTGGGATACATAAACAAGTTCAAAGCTGCCCCACATATTAATTAATTAGTATAAAATATAAAAAAAGATTAAGAAATCAGTTTCTCCAAAATATCAAACTCTTTTCCAACCTCAAGGCATTCATAATAATGTCTGGTATGTAGTCAAACTGTATGGAAAGTGTATTTCACTATTTCCATCAAAATACAATGTAATAGAACCAAGAATATTTCTACTGTTAAATGATAGGACTCATATCCTGTTTGGCCCAAAAGATAAACCCTTATCTTTATGCAGAAATAGTAAGTATCTTTTTCAATGTTAAATATTACTGAGCATTATCCAGTGTGATAGAATATGTTACAAAACATGCATAATCTACAGCAATGAAACTGAGTGACACTTGCATGACTAATATGACATCTTTTTTTTTTTTTTTAATGTATTTTAGTACAGGGTCTACAGGGTCTCACTATGTAGACCAGACTCATAGTGATCCTCCCATTTTCAGCCTCCCAAGCACTGGGATTACAAGGGCATACCACCATACCCAGTCTCAATCGCCTTCTCAGTGCACCCCAGAGGCAGGTGAGGGGCCGGCTCAGTAGGCCTGGGATTGAACCCAGGCCGCTGCACTCTGCCTAAGCAGGCGCTTTAGTCTGCTGAGCTATCTAACCAGCCCTTGCATGACCAATATGGATGAATTTCATAAAAACAAAATAGAACAGTGAAGTCAAAGACCACAAACACAACTACCCATCTCAAGTGAAACTCTTTAGAAACTCAAGCAAGCTAGGCATAATCCCATATTATAGCATACACCTATAATCCCAGCACTCAGGAACCTGGGGCAGGAGGAGGTTTGAATTCATTGAGAATTCAAAATCAGCCTGGGCTACAAAGTGAATCAAGGCTAGCCTGGGCCACAAAGTAAGACCCCATCTCTAAAAAATAAAACTTTAAAAACAAACAAATTATAGGATGTAAAGATTCAAATTTAAAAGGCAAAAACAAAAGAAAGGAACTAGTCATATTGAAATCTACACAGTGGCTACATAAAGAGAGGAGTATGATCAGGCAAATGGCACAGCTGGCTTGGGAGCAATACTCTATTCCTTGTCCAGGCTCTTGTGAGATGGGAGTTTCCTTTGTAACTCTTCTTTAAGTTCTATGCACTTGCCTACATCTATGATACCTATTTTTAAAAGAAAAATACTTAATAATCATTCAACAAATTAGGGTTTATTTTGTTTTTATGACTACCTGCAAGTGTCTTGGAAAGCTGCCACACATAAGTCTATTAAGATCATATAAACAAAGTACATCAACAAATATGAAATATTAAGAACCAGACTTTTTATAGCTTGAGATGGGAATGGGCAGCATGTTTTTTAGCATCATTATAATGTACTGCAGATTATCACTCTTATCACCAAAGAAGTTTGGAAAATATACTTCAGTGTATTACAAATCACCTGAGGCCTCAGACAAAAAAGAACAGTCCCAGGTCACTCCCCCGGGAGAGCCTATGAGCTGATATATTTTTTTAAATGTCCCTTAGTTTTAACCCTTATGATCAAGTCAAGTTTGGAAAACACTGTTCTCAATCAAAGATTTGTAAGTGGCATACCCAGTCATTACTTATAAAATTACAAGTCAAAGGGTAGTGACAGAGTGTCAAACTAGAAAAAGAGAAAAACAGAAACAGGAGTCCTAACAACAACATGCTTTATAATTTCAGGCTGGTGTGATGGCAAGAGCCTATAATCCCAGCACTAGGGAGGCTGAGGCAAGAGGAATGCTGCAAGTTCAAGATCAGCCTGGGCTACAAAAGGAGCTCAATGCCAGCCTGAATTGTATAGTGAGACCCTGTCTCAAAAAAAACCAAGACAAAACAAAACCACAAAAAGCACACTTCGTAATTCTTTTAAAAATCACTGTTTAAAAAAAAAAAAACAAAACACTGTTGTCATCAGTGCCATAGATTGCCAATCACAGCAATTAGCCACATAGCAAAAAAGAAAATGACAATTGACAATAAAACTGCTTTCATGGCTATCAGACTCTTAAACTCTGTTTAGGAAAACATGGAAGGAAGTTCTGGTTTTCTTAGTTACCAAGAATGTTCTTCCCTGTGTACTTTAAAGTATCAATCTTCTGATTCAGAATGTTTTGCTTCACAATACTCCACACAAATGTCACCCTCATTACTATAACTCAACATTGCAAGAAAACCTGATTTTGTTTTAGGCACTGCGTTAAGCACCTGACATGAATGTTTTCCCTTTTACTCCTTAAAACAATGGCTAAAATAAAACAAAAAAATGCAGGGAAGATGGCTTCTACTATCATATCACTTCAGTTTCTAACTTTAAAGGGACTCAATTTCTCTATGTCAATACTAAAGCCTAACTGACTAAATAACTAACTCCATTATTCATCATCTCCATACCCCATCCTTCATTCTTAATTCATATAGTTTCTCATAAAACAGCTGAGCATCGCCAGGACCCTCATACATGTATAAAGTCAGATTTATTATGCAATGATAGAATAGAGAAACTTAGAAATTCAGCATAAAAAAAGGAGGGTACCAGACAAAGTTGTAACACTAATTTTTCTTAAAAAGTTATACCATTAATTATCACAGACTATAACCCATTGCATCTTTAAGCATTAATTACCCTATGGCATTGGTTTTGGCCTTATTGCAATTTTTTTTAATCTTTTATTTATTTATTTGGTACAGGGTCTTGCTATGCAGCTTGGCCTCATAGTGATCCTCCTGTCTTAGCCTCTCCAGCACTGGGATTACAGGCATGTGCCACCAAGCCCAGTTTCAGTGGCTGCCACGGTGCACCCAGGGTTCCAGGGCAGTACAGCATGTGGTACTGGGAACTGAATTTGAATCCTTGCACTTGCCAGGCAGGCACTTAAGACTGCCGAGCTATGTCCCCAGCCCTTGGCCTTCTTTCTACACACTACACTCTTCCCTGGACAATGGCTCATACCTGTCTATGTATATACTGTGCCTCACTCCTCTTGACTTTCTCTGCTGAATTTATTTATTGAAATATTCATTAATTTCTATCATACAGTAATTTTCTTGTCACAATGTTGTTTGTCTATATTTGCCATATGAGACACAGATCTTTATTTTATAAAAGAGTTCCAGGCCCATACTAAGGATTTTAGGTTTCAGAATGTGCACACAATGGTCTCTCAATAACAGGCTATGTGGAAGCTATGAATGTGACCATCTGATAACTAAGTTTAAAAACTTAAGACAGGGGCTGGAGAGAGGCTCAGTAGAACAAGCGCTTGCCTGGCAAGCACAAGGGCCTGAGTTCAACTCCCAGTTCCGCCAAAAATAAATAAATAAATAAATAAATACTTAAGACAACATTAAAAGTTTTATGCAGAACTGAGGGTGTTAGGCAGTGGCACAGTACTTGCCTTGTTCACCCTAACGGGGGGGGGGGGGGGGCACTGCGGAGTGGTGGGGGCGGCCCGAGGGGCTGGGAGAGGGTCCGGCCCAGCTGTGCCTGGGGGGGGGGGGGGGGAATCTCCATTAAAGGCTAGCACAATGGTGCATACCTATCGTTCTAACTACTCAGGAAACAGAGGCAAGAAAATCATTTAGGCCAGGAATTTAAGGCCAGAAATCCAGCTGTCCTCATTTCGACCAGTGGGGGTATATTTAAAATGGATTCTGTTTCTTTTTTTTACATGTTTCCATCAGTCTTGAAAACTTTATTTTCTGGCACCAAATTTTCCAGTTCCATCTTATACTTATCTTTCAGGGTGATGGCCCTGAAATCACCCATCTCTCCAAGAATATTTTTTGCTTATAGGAATTGTGGTAAAGCATTTGGAGGTTTTAGAGCACCAGGACAATTTACTCTCAAATGACTCAGAACAAAAGCTTTGCACTATTTTTAACTGATTATTTTTATGTCATTTTGTCTTAATTATGAAATGTCTTCCAACATTTAAAATAAATTGAGTCTGATCCAAATATAAGTACTGCAGATCACTGAAACTTCACTAGATATACAAGTTACTGTGGTTTGTCTCAGAACCTGACAAACTGAATTTAGCTTTCAAAATTTAACTACAAAGACTTTAAGGAGAATTACAACATCAAGACCAGAGTTCTAATCCTGGTTCCATTACTTTACTAGCTCAATGCTATTTTTTTTAAAAATATATTTAGTACAGGGTCTCGATATACAGATTAGACTTGCAGAGATCCAATCCTCCTGTGTTGAGCCTCTTAAGCACTGGGATTATAGGCACGCACCACCACTCCAAGTCTCTTGTGCCACCTCAGGGTGTCCCAGGGGCAGAGCCAGCATGGCATGCCAGGGATTGAACCCAAGTCCTAGTACCTGCCTAAGTAGGCACTTTAGTCCAGTGAGCTAGCTGGCTGGCCCTTCAATGCTATTTTAGTAGCCTCTTCTTAGATTTTATATTGCTATCTAACAAAACTTTATGACTTTTTCTAATACAAAAAAAAAAAAAATCCCTGAAAAGTATACAGAAAACATTGATTATTCATAATTTTAACATTTATAGACAAGATAAGCCTTTCTTCTTGGGTGTTGCATTTTACTCTCACAAGTTCAACTCTATTCTCACTCTATCTCACTTTCAGCTCTCCTTCCTGCTGCGCAGTTTCCCTGTCACGGCCCAGTTCACCAACACACCAGGCTCGACATATACATCTTAGTGGATTGCCATAAATTCCTGAAGTCCAAATCCTTTTCTGTATTACTCATATCACTCACAATGATTCTGTTTCCCTGATCAACCAACACTGACAGATTTTATATCATTTGTATTAGATTTTACATCATTTCTATCATATTATATTATCATTAATATGTTTTTTTCAGTCATTAAAACTCTTAAGCACCATGTTTATAATTACTTAGTACTGAATTATTTGGCTAAATCATGACTCTTCTATGTTCTTGTTGTACAACAGTAATTAACCACTGCAACTACAAGTAGTTCTACAATAAATACAAATCTCCACTTCTTTGCTTATCTTCTTAGGACAGATTCATAGGTGTGAAATCACAATACCATTTTAAGGCTTGATACATATCACCAAATTTGTTTCCCAGAAAGACTGTTCCTCTTGAACTTTGTATATAAGTGTGCTTTTCATTGCATAGATTACCCTTTTCTCCTCTTTGTGAAATTACAAACAATAAAAAAGCAGCTATCATTCAACAAATCTTTAATGTACTACCCTTCTGGCTAAGTTATTTCTTTTCCTCTTCACAGCTGTGAAGTAGGCTCCACTATCTTTTCATAAAAATAACTAAGACATAGATCAATAAAATGCCTCTAAGAGTGTTTAAAACATACGGGCCTGGGAGATCGGTCAGCCATCTAAGGGCCTGCCTGGCAAGCACAAAGACCCAGGTTTGATCCCTAGTATTGCATGCCATGTAGGCGCTATGCTGAGCCAGCCACAGAAACCGGGCAGGGTGGCACATGCCTGCAATCCCAGCGCTGGGGAGGTTGAGACAGGAGGATCATTACAAGTCTAAGCTGTAGAGTGAATGTACCTACCAAACAAACAAACAAATAAAATTTTAAAAATAAAATATATCAAGTGCTTTAAAGCATTTGCTTTTACTTTCAAGTAACTTGCCTTACAATGCCATTTAAATAGTGGAAGTAGGATTTGTTTTAAGTCTGCGTAATAAGATCCATCCTTCCCAGATCACGAATTGTGCAAATTTGTTCTTCTTTAATTACCTCCACGGTGAAATTTTTCACATGTCTATTGACAAGGCAACAGTAAGGCTAAATATATTTAAGCTTATTTGATGGAAAACTATGAAAGGCAAATAATGGTCATTTAATAGGTTCAAATCAGCTTCTGCTGTGATCTTCTTCATTAGTCACATACATTTGAACCAGACTCTGATAACTATCATTCATCCCTAAATCCTTCTCCACAACTTCAGAACTGAATCACAAAAAAAAAAAAAGGAAAAAAAGATTGTAAAGTATGGTACCTTTCTCCAGGCTTAAACAAAATAGCCTATCTTCTTTTATAACATATATACACATAAGATCATCATTCACCATACTAAAAGGACACCTCAGAACTCCTCGTATTCAAGACGATCAAATTAATATTTTAATAAACCTCTTTTTTGACAGGGTCTCACTATATCGTTTAGACTGACCTTGAACTCACTATATAGCCCAGACTGACCTCAAACTCACAGAAATACTCCTACCTCAACCACTTAACTGTTAGAATTACAGGCATCTGCTCTACTTAGCTCTACTCTTATTTACCTATGTGATCCAGCTCACATGTTTAAAAGAGAGAGTAACTGACAGTTACAAGCAATTATTGTTACAAACAAAAATCAATTGTACGGTTTGTTTTAGTGTTACAATACTGGGGACTGAGCCCAGGACTTTTGCACTAAACTACATCCCTACCCCACCCTCACCCCCTTTCTTTTGAACAGGGTTTTGCTGAGTTGCACATGATGAACTCAAACTCTCTGTCCTCCTGCCTTAGCCAGAGGGCTGGGGTTATAGGTGTGTGCCACCACACCTGGCTCTGTTGTACTTTTCTGGTAATGAATGATGTAAAAACAAAATTGAGGGGAAAACTTTCATTTATAATAGTATGAAAAGAATAAAATACCCAGGAAAAAATTAACAAAGGAAGTGCAAGACTTGTATATAGAAAATTACAAATCATAAAACAATGCTGAAAAATTAAACACATAGCCACATATTAGAAGATTTAATATTGTTAAGATGCCTATACTATTACCCAAATCACTCTACGGATTCAACCCACTACCTACCAAATTCCAATGACTTTTAAAACAGAAATTTAAAAAATTAACCCTCAAATTCCTACAAAACTGCAAAGGCCCTTTTTTTTTTTTTTTTTTTTTTTTTAAGACATGGTCTTACTAAGCAGTTCAGGCTGTCCCTGAACTCACCATGTAACTCAGGCTGGCCTTGCACGTACAGTAATCCTCCTTTGGCCTCCACAGAGCTGGGATTTAGTGTGCACCACCATGCCCAACAAATTTACATTTCTTGACCCTAAATTTTCTAACTACAAAGACAAAATAATCAAGACAATGTAGCACTACCAAAAAGACTGATAAGTAGAAGCAGAATTGAGAGTCTAGAAATAAGCCGATGTATCTACCGCCAACTGGTTTTCTTCCTTTTCAGACAGGGTCTCACTATGCAGTTCAGGCTGACCTTGAGCTCACTTTGCAAACCAGGCAGGTCTGGAACTCTCAACAATCCTCCTGCCTCAGCCTCCAAAGTGCTCAGATTACAGGCATGTGCCACCTTGCCTCACGCCTGTTTTTTTTTTTTTTTTTTCCTGGTTCCAGGCAGGTGCATAAGCTACTCAGGAATCTTCCTAGCCCTTAAGCTGCCAAGACCAAAAAGTCTCTAACAAATACACGAGGATCAACTGGATATTCACATGCAAGATGTAAAGCTGTAATCCTAACTTACACCACACAACACACACACACACATACACACACACACACACAGATTCAATGACATATATAAGAACTAAAATTAGAAAACTTACGGAAGAAAACACAGAGTTAAATCTTCACGGCCTTGGACTTAGCAATAAATTGGCAGGTATAATACAAAAAAATGAGTGAAAAATAAATAAATAATACTTCATCAAAACTGAAAACTTTTACGTATCAAAGGACATTACAAAGGTAAAAAAACAACTCAAAGAACAGTAGAAAACACATATATCTACTAAGGCTCTAATATCTAAAGTACATAAAACCACTTATGACTCAGTAATCAAAAAGACAAATCACACAATTTTTAAAAGGGGCAAAGAAGGGCCAGCCAGATAGCTCAGCAGATTAAAGTGCCTGCTTAGGCAGATGCAGGGGCCATTCCAGGGCGATTGAGACTGGGCACGGTGGCACGTGCCTGTAATCCCAGCACTTGGGAGGCTTTAAACAGAAGGATCACTATGAATCTGATCTACGTAGTGAGACCCTGTAGACCTTGTACTAAATACATAAAAAGGGGGTGGGGGGCAAAGAACTTGGACAGATATTTTCCACAAAAAAAGATATACAAGGGTGGGGAGATAGCTCAGTGGTGTAAGTGCCTGCCTGGCAAGCACAAGGACCTGATTTCAATCCCCGGTACCACATGCCATGCAGGTCATTCCTGTCATCTCAGTGCTGGGGTGGCTGAGACAGGAGGGCCACTGGAGTCTGAACTGTGCATCAAGACCCTATACCAACAACAACAATAATAAATAATTTTTTTAAAAAGATACACAAATGGTCAGCAAATACATGAAGACTCAGTATCATCAGTTGTCAAGGAAATGCAAATCAGAACCAGAGAGACACTCCTTCATAGCCTGAAGGACAGCAATATTATTTTAATGTATTTGGTACAGGGTCTCACTCTGCAGCTTGGAAGCAGTGCCGGGGATTGACCCCAGTCCTTGACTTGCTAGGATGGCACTTAGACCACTGAACTATTTCCACAGCCAGCAATAATATTTATTTGTTTTTTTTTTTTTTTTTTTTGGCAGAACCAGGGATTGAACTCAGGTCCTTGTGCTTGCCAGGGAAGCGCTTATTCCACTGAGCCATCGCCCCAACCCCAATATTTAAAAAATAAAATAAGTGTTGGCAAAGATATGGGAAAATTAAAACCCTCACACTTTGGCAGTGTCAGTACAAAATGTGTTAGCCCCTAAAATAGAACATCTTAACACCCAGGAATCCTACTTTTCTGTGGATGCAAAATACCCGAACACAAAATACTCAACCAAGTTATTATACAAGAAATGCTATTTGCTGTAGCAAAAAGACGAAAACAACCTAAACATCCATTAATGGATGAAAAGATAAACAAATTGGTACATGTGTTGGAGCATTATTCATCACTTCTCAGCTTTTTGGCTAAGATCAAGTATGGAGTATTATTCAGCAATAAAAAGGAAAGCACTGATACCCACTACAACAGGAGTGAAAGAAGCCAGGCAGTAAAAGTCACATAATATATGATTCCACTTACATGAAATACCCTGAATAAGTAAATCCACAGAAACAGCAGATTGTTGATGGATCTAACTGTTAGCATCAGGGAATGCATAGTAACTGTCTAACGGGTATAAGATTTTATTTTGGAGTGATAAAAATGTTTTGAAACTAGACAGAAGTGGTAGCTGTACAACACTGAGATGTACTCAATACTGTTGAAATACTTACTTTAAAATGTTTTTTTTTTTTCCTTTTTCTTTATTTAGGTCAGGGTTTATAGGGTCTCACTGCGTAGATCAGACTCATAGCAATTCTCCTGTTTTCCTCCTCCCAAGTGCTGGGATTACAGGCACATGCCACCATGCCCAATCGCAATTGCCATCTCAGTGCACACCGCTGGTCGGGCCAGCACAGCACGATGGGGATCAAGCCCCGGCTGCTGTGCTAAAAAGGTTATTTTTATGTGAATTCAACCTAAATTTTTTTCTTCAAAAAAAAGGCAATTAATGTTTACGTTGGACAAATGCATAAGTTAGAAGTCTTTCTTTTCTGAAAATCAAATGTAAATTATAAAAATGTAAATTACAAAAACGTGATTTAGATAAAGTATTAAACTTTACTTAGCTAGAAAACACCTCATTAAAAATTGAAGTCATACTTTCTAATAACTTCACTCAGAAATACTGGTCTACTTTTCAAATTTTCGTCTATTCATTTATAAACTGTTTCCAGTGAAAACCCATTCCCCCTGTAAAGTTTAACTAAGTTTCATTTTTCTTTTTTTTTTCTTTTTGGCAGAATCGGGGATTGAACTCAGGCCCCTGTACTTGCCAGGCAATAACTGAGTTTCTTGATCATCTGAAAGTAAAACTGACAACAGTTACGTGCATCACTTAAACTTCACCAAATTTCTAACTCCTTAGAAATTATTCTTCCATCCAAGATCTTCCTAACCAGGCCCGACCCTGCAGAGCTTCGGAGATCAGACGAGATTGGGCATGTTCAGGGTGGTATGGCCATAGACCTTAGAAGTTATTGTAAATCAAATTTTTGTAGCTGACCAGTTCTCTTATATCAATGAGCAAAATATTCTAAAATTTCAGTTACTTTCATAACTTAGTGTGGCTAAGAACATTTCAATGTTTTAATGTTGCATGATAAATGAAAAACCCTAAAACCACAAAATTAACAATGTTCTTCAGGCTTTAAAGTTAAGACTGCTTTCCTCAAAAAAAGTCTGCTTCACTGAAATAGAAATAATATGTCTTCCTGAGGGGATCCCACCTTCTTTTTATTTTTTTATTATTTTATTTATTTATTTATTTTTGTGGTACCAGGGATTGAACTGAGGACTCTGTACTTGCCCAGCAGGCACTTATTCTACTGAGCTATCTCCCCGGCTCACCTTCTTTTTACAGGGATAGATATAACAATGCCTGATGGTGTTATTTCCTGCATGAAATTCCATAACAAAATAAACAGCTTTCACAATAAAGTTGAATATGAAATTGTGACCTCATCAGTTACCTGTGGCTCAGTTTACTCATTCGACATTCCTCCAATTTTTATCTCTCTGACCCTATGAGAGGGTCTCTTTTCTCATAGGCTATCATTACATGCCTTCTCTGTGCCACTACAGGATTACACAACTAATTTAAACTGTTTGTCACTTCCATTATTCTTTGTTTTTGGTACTGGGATTCAAACTCAGGACCTTAAGGGCTGGGGAGAAAGCTCAGCAGAATAAGCGCCTGCCTGACAAGTGCAGGGTCCTGAGTCCAATCCTCTGTACAGCAAAAAAAAAAAAAAATTCAGGACCTTGAGCTTGCCAGGCAGGTAGGTGCTTATGCCACTGAGCTATGGCCCCGACTCCCATTATTCTTTAACCTCACGTTAGAGAGTACACATTTTCTGTTTTGTATACCTAGCTGGTAGCAAAGTAAGAGATGAAAGACTGTGATGCAAACTGAAGTACAAATAAC
This sequence comes from Octodon degus, assembly GCF_000260255.1. Lineage (NCBI taxonomy): Eukaryota > Metazoa > Chordata > Mammalia > Rodentia > Octodontidae > Octodon > Octodon degus. Next base: position 329,157 of record NW_004524762.1, on the reverse strand, counting down.
TACTCTGATTTCTTGGCTTACACCTAAAATACCATGGCTTTATTTTTTACTACCTAATGTTAAAGAAAGAAACTACATAATAGGCTATATTTTCCTTTGTTTTTAAAAATTTTGTCTGTAACCCTAGCACTCTGGAAGGCTGAGGTTGGAGGACTGTAAACAGGAGCCAACCAAGGGCAATTTATCAACTTAGCAAGATCTCGTCCCAAAACAAATACAAAAAAAGGGTGGGGAGCATTGCTCAATGCTAAGACTGTGGGTTCAATCCCTAATACATGAAAAAAAAAAATTACAAAGAAGTCTTATCAGTAAATAACACCAAATATAACACTAATTTTGTAAACTTCTTAAATCTAGGTTTATTAACAAAAGAATACATTTAACTTGATGTTTATTCAGTATAAGTTCATAATCAGGTCTATTTTATCTATATTCCCAAAGTGAAATCTTAGTACAGTATTTTATAAGAAATCTTAAAAGCAGAATTTTTAAAATAGGAAAATTCTAACCTCCTCACTTACAGATGAGGAAATGATCTGAGATGAAGTTATTTATGCAAACTCACCCAGTTTAATAGCAAGCAAGCTGGGTCAGGGATATGACTCAGGGCCGGGGAGATGGCTCAGCAAAATAAGCACTTGCCTGGCAAGCGCCAGGGCCTGAGTTCAATCCGTGGTTCCACAAAAAAAAAAAAAAAAAATAGTAAGCTGAGTAAAACACAAAGTCAGAGTTTCACTCCAACTTCATTACTTCCCTTCCAATTACAAGTAATGCAATTGGGTAAACACTTGCTGCTGATGCCTCCAAGATCCAGCCCTTGCCGCATGACTTCCTCCTCCACATCACAAACATTTAATCCATAACTGCAACTGCTGAGCAAATGATTTTGAAAGATTTTCTATTAATCAATTTGGAGGTGACAAAAAGGAAATAAAAAACCTCTAGACCTCAGAACATTGGAACATTCCAGGTATGTATTAGGAATAACAGTATACAAATACGTCATTCCACTGAGAGGAAGTGGAAAGAGGAACACAGATATAAATAATAAAGACATGCAAGCACTCTACAAAATGTTAACAATCTGGTATCTGCTCTTAACTGCTTAGTGTGACTTTCTAAATGATAAAACAAAAACATCTAATTATTTTCTACAATGAAAACATGCCTTAATTCTTCCTCAAGCAGATGAACTCCAGTGTCTCTTCAGGTCAGTGATGTGCCCTAAGTGTTTAGTAGAACAGTGCCCCAATAGGGAAGATTCTTAATATCTGTTGGATGAACGAATGTTATAGAAATACCCATAAGTCATAGGATCCAAGTAATGTTTCCAGTTATGGTATTACAGAATACACAAATGTTTCTTTGTCCAGCTAATGCTCAACAAAATATTCTGTTTGACTGCCCAGTTATTCAGGCCTAGCATGACAAAGAACTAAAAATAACCAAAAAATGGACAAATTTTACTGTACCATATCCTATCCAACTGCATAAAGCCCTAGAAAACCTGCCAAGAAACCTACAGGTCCTTCTCCTTAGTCCTGAGCCCTTTTTCAAGTATAAAGGGTCTCCAGATGTTTCTCTGTCTTTCTTACCACAGGTCCTAGGATCCTGTGTTTATACTCATTTGTTAAGATACCATAATAATAAAAACAGCTCAATTACTATCTATTCCATTTGTGGCATTTTTCATATATTAACTATAATTTTCAAAACAACTCTCAAAATTGGCATTATCATTATCATCATTTTACAAAAGAACCTCTGCTCTTCCCACTGTACCATGTCTTTTATTCCAGTCTTGGCTATAACAGGAATACACTTTCCTGATATGCACCCTTGCAGTGTTAGCCCATAACAATCTCACACACTCTGATTTTAAAGAAGTAAATACTACCTATATTTATGTTGTCATTCTTTACACAGAAATTGTCTGATGTCAGTGACACAAAAGTTGGCATTCCTTACACAGAAATGACTGCTCCTATCTAACCACCTGAAAACCAACAACAAAAAAACACTGAGGATTAATTATGAAACAAACATTTTAGTTCATTTAATCGTCACTTTTTCCTTATTTCTAGTTCAGATTACAGAATCTGTAAGTGTGCCACACTCACTTTACTTATTTACATTGTATCCAAAAGTGCAGCTTCTCCTTGGTGAACTACAGACTTTCAAATTTGAGATCCAGTAGTTTGAAACACAGTCTTTGCTATGATACATGATAAGGCTTTATTGCTTCCTCTTGATACACATTTTTTAAAAACTAAAATAAAAGCTTCAGGAAACGAAACTTACCTTTGCTTCATAGGACATCCTCAGATAGTTTTTCTTCCTTCTTTTCTTTTTACTGTTTGTCAATGTACTAAGTTGATTCCAAAATCCATTTATGAATCCCTATGGACCCTGCACTAGGGCACAGCACACTTAACTCCTTTTTAATTATCACAATCCAATTTTGCTACCTTAACAAGGAATTATCTATCTCCTTGAGCCATTAAAAACTGTCCCTAAAACAGATTCAACTCTTGAACGTCCTTCCCTAAATCTTGAATTGATTTGCTTCCCTACTGAAACTCCTTGGAGGCACACTCACTTTACTGATTTATACCGTATCAAAAACTGCACAGGTTCTGCTTGGAGAAGCACACATCATGGTTGAAAGGAATGCATTAGTTTTTATGAGTTCCGCTGCATCACTGGCAGAGTCCCGCAGGTTTGGGGCAAAAATAAAAGGACTGCAGCAGCTGCCCACGGTGCTGAAACTGAGGATGAAACTAATGTGGGCAATTTACTAGGGCCCGATTAGGGCAAAACAGAGGAATTTACCAAAGGAAGGAAGAGAACATACAGTGGCTGCCCCCAAAGTGCGTGACTGCTTCTGGAATACAGTCACTTGGCTTGGTGTCTGCCCACTCCCTCTCTGGGACAGAGTTCTATCAATCCAGGTCAGCCCAATCAGCCTCGTGACTTGAGGAGGGCAGGGACCTCTTCTCTAGCCCCTACTGGGTCACGTCCCAACCTGCAATCTGAGCTTTGAAGAAAGAAACAGGGGTGGGGTGAGAAAGAAAGGAAGTGACTGCTCTTGTTTTTTTACGCCCAAAGACAAAACAACCCCCAAAACTGAAGTCAAGCGACTTGAACCCAGGACTTTAAAACAAGTGCTGGACCAAGAGAACTCTCACAAACATCTTTCCAGCTCCTGCCACCTCAGAGAGAATGTGAGAAGCACCACGGATAACCTATTAACTTTGGAGTTTTCCCGGAATGCGGGTGCGGGGGAGACTCGTTTCGGTTCTCCAGGCGGAAGGCATTTTTGTTTCTTTTGCAAAAACCCTAATTCACTCCGCCCCACGCCGGAGACTGAAAGCACAGACCTCTGCTGTGGGGCCGACTCCGGGCTCCCGGGCCTGCGAGGGGGGTGTGTTCCCGGGCCAGGCCCCGCGAGGACGACCCCCGCCCAGCCGCCGCGGAGCCTGTCAGGCTCTTACCTGGAGGGCCAGCCCGCGGGACACAGGCTCGCCGGCCTTGTTGCTACTGGAGAAAACCTAGCCTGAGTTCATAACTGAACATCCGCACCGACACCCATAGCCGGAGCCTGAGCAGGGAAGACAACACCAGGGTGAGGCGGAAGTCCCGCCCCGCGTACCTTATTGGCCCGCACAAGGAGGCAGAGCCGATCCATTGGACCGCAGCCTTGCCCATCAAGGCTCCCGCCCACTCTCAAGCCTAGACTCTGCTTGCTACCTCAAGGCTGAGAGATCTGCCCAGTTTGCGAGTCTCGTTCTTGGCCGCGTGATCTGTCTTCCCTAGAAGGGACCGACAAGCAGGGTGGGGCGGTCTTCTGGGGAAATGAAAATACAAAGCAGCTGAAAGAGCCGACCAATACAGAGAAGAGGCTGATTAGCAAAGAAGGTTGTTTGCCGCTGGCCATGTACCGGTACCCCGGCCTCCAGAGCGGAGGAAATGGGCTTCTTCGGGCAGGGACCCAAGAGCAAGGCTAGCGGTCCTGATCGGCTCTGGTTGTTGGACCCAAATAACCCAAGATTCAGCTGGCTGTACCTGGGCAAGTCTAACTCTGATGCCTACGCGTCTCTTCTCTGCACCACACTCACGGGACCAACTAGAGGTGAAACGGGGTCTCATTCCTTCTGCAGTGTTGGCGTTGAGATCTGAATGGGTGAGACCTAGGCAGATGCCTCAAAGTCTTGATGGCAGAGGTGCGAGGCTCCCTAGATCTGAAAGCTAATTCCTGAGGACTGGCTCAGGGTGGTGCTGACATCAAAGCTCTGGGCCTAACACGTGCCAGCCCCAGGGCTCAGCCCCAGGGCTCAGCAGAAGTCAAACCCTATGATTGAGTCCCTTTCAAAACCCTTGCCTCAAAAAACGAAGGGAAAAAGATACATTTATGTATATATATAAGATAACTTGGATAATTGTACTGCAGATCTACTGAAAGGAACAGTAAATGCTTAATTTTTTTCTTTTTAATCTCATAATTTTTAAACTAATTTTGCGTGCTTATACCTGATAATCTAAACAACTAATTTGAAGACAACATTATGCAATACAACAACCACTGTCAAATTCCTATTATTTTGTTTAATGAAATGTTGTATCGTTTCTGCTTTTTTTTTCTTTATCATTTTCTATTCTCTTTAAAAAAGTAAAAACCCTTGTGTCATTTTGATGAATGAAAAGATTTGTCCTCTATCTCTTTACTCAGCAGCAGCCCTCCTCCTCCTGGATGTGTGAATCTTAAACTGCACTACTGATATAGGGACGTGAAACTCCCGACCTGACCCGGATAAGTTCGTGTTCTCTGAAACCAAAGTATGAATTTTAGGAACAAACGGAGGTTGAGGGAAAAACTTCATTGGAAAGGAAAGCTTCTGACTGTCAGAGAGGGACAGAAGGGGGACCCGGGTTGCCCAGGAAGCTGTCTCTTCCAGGTTACCTTTATAGGGCAAAACCATGCGGGGCTAAGGTGGAGACAAAGGGGTCTCGCTTAGGCTGATGCAGGGTGGGACAAATCTATGGTCAACAAATGGGATTACAAGCACCATTTGCAGGTAAAATTGATTAGGCCCAAGACCAAATGGGGTAGCGAGTCACGTAGTAAGCGGACATGAATGTAAAACAGGACCTTATTGCTAGGCCTTCAGACAATGATTCTTCCTGAGTAATGATCAATCCCGGATGCCAGTCTTTAGGTTTGATTTACAGCAGGGGCCTTCATCCTTCCCACAGTTGTAAGGTGCCTGGCTATTGTTATTTCCTTTGAGGGCCTGACCCTGTCTGACTGCCTGCAATTTTCTATCTAACTCAGACTGTCTGCAACACTACCTTGAATTTTCAATTATCAATTAGATTAATCAGTTGCCAAATCACCAGTTTTAAAAGTCAGTAGAGATTAGTACAAAACTTGAAAGGTTCTAAACTAAGATTCCAGAAGACATAGGATCTGGTCCTACTGTTTTAGTCATCTAAATTAGAAATTAATATGCAGTCAGAGAAGGACTGGGCATTGGAAAAAGTCAGCACAAAAAAGATATTAAGAGTTGTGAAGGGAGGCAATTTGAAAAGCAACAGAACTCATGCCTCCCTAGAGATAAACTGCAATTTGGAGATCATACTGTAATTAACACTACCTGTTCCATTGGGCCCAGATAGCCATTAGACATCCAAATAAGTGATGCATAGATATACATAGACATCTCTAGACAAATGATCCCCTCCCTTTCCAAAAATTCCTTTGTTCATTTTGTTGGAGGGGGGGATTGTTTTGATTTGATTTGGTTTCTTGTTGTTTTGTCTCTTAGAGACAAGGTTTTCCTACTCAGTTTAGGCAGGCCTTAAACTTACTAGGTAGCCCAGTCTGGCCTAGAACTCACATGGATCAACCTGCCTCACCATCCTGAGCACTAGGATTACAGGCATATGCTACCATACCTGGCAAAAATGTTTTTGTTCTTTCAGGTACCCTTGCCACATGACTTGTTTCCCTAATGGATCAATATTAGCCAAGCATCTGTCTTATAATCCTAAAGGTCGATTGTAGTTTGGCCTATAGTATACCATGGTGTCATTTTGCAGTACAAATCACCTGTGAGAGAAAGCTTCGGTGGCAACCTGCTCGGGACTCCACTTGGAAATCCAATTTATCTTCTCCTTGTTTCCAATAAAGTTCTCCTAACTACCTTCTTAGTTTTCGACTTAATTCTTCCATGTTCAGAGACCATGAGCTTGATACATCTGACAGCTAGCAAGTTTGGCCTCATTTCACCCTTATCACTAATGTTCCTTAAAACTACAAAATAACTTTCCATAGGCCTTTTCTGGCTTCAAGTCCTTCAGTATCATTTTGTGGCCCACATAGAATAACACTAATTTTCTCATAAAGTCACAAAACATAGGGCTGTCAGGATCATGTTTATTCTTTAGAATATTTCTATTGATGAAATATTAGTTTTAATTTTATGAGTTTCATGGTATTAAACAATGAGTACTTAACAGGGAAAAAATCACAAAAATAAAGAATTGAATTGTTAATATTCATTCAATAATTATAAAAAAGTAAAAATTTTCAAAATTGACAGTTTTTGGTGCACAAAGTCTAAAAGAAAAACAATACAAATAAATTTGCATATGAACTACAATGAAAACATCAATAGCACTTTACTTCAATTATACCTGCACACATATTGTACTGTACACAAATCACTTACACTGGCAGCACATGTGTTTTGCTTCCCAGGCCTTTTTCTGGGACATACTAGACATCTCAGTGGTCTTGTTTTTGTGTCAGGAAGCTCTTACTATATTATATAGTGTGTGGGTAACAGAAACATAAAATATAAATAAAATAAGTTATTAAATACTAAGTATGTATTGTGCATTTAGAATAGGCATAAAATTTTTCACATCATCTATGTACTTTCTTACAAAACATAAAATATAACATGAGAAATAAATTGCTATATGAACTACAATGAAAATACCAATAGAATTCTAAAATGAAAATATGCCTATTCTTCAATTGTCATACCCAAGACAATCTCTACACATGACACATGTTTCAGGAGCACATCTCACTTAAATCGACAGTACATAGGCTTAGCTTACCTTTCCTATGTGGAGATCTTGTCACCTCTGTTCTCTTCCTGTTTTGTGTGAAGCTCTATACTATACTTTACAACATGCACTTAGCAGGGAAATAAGATATCAGTAAAATAAAATATCAAATTTGTAATGAGTGTCTTCTATATTCCCATGATCATCATGAGAAATCAAGGGAGCTCTGATCCTTAACTTGAACATGACTTCTTGGCTCAAGTACATAACCCTTAGCCTGCTGGTATAGAGCCTTTGACTTGCTGGCACAGATTTTCTAGCTTCTACCACTGACCTTTGGCCCTTTCCAGTGTAGATCCTTGATACGGACTTGCATGACATATTGTCCTGTGCTCTAGGCCTCCAGCTAGATGCATGGAGGACATTGCCATAAGGTGTAGGATTTCAACCTGTGCATGCAGGATACTGCCATGGGCTCTAGGCCTCTAGCTGGACTAATGGGGGATGCTGTCATGAGATCCAGACACTTGCATGGATTCTTGGGTCTTTACTGTCTAGACAGATCTGCACTCTTCTGTATTTGACTTTTAGGGTGATTGTTAGGCAGTAATTCTGTAAACTATGTGTACTGTATTCAATCCGTTCTGTTTTAATTTTGGGTTGGTTTTTTGCCCCCCATTTTTATTGTTCTTGCTAGTTTTTGTCCTTGAGAGACAGGATCTCACTGTGAAGCTCAGGCTGGCCTGGAACTCACATTTTTTGCCAAGACTGGCCTTGAGCTCCTAATGATCCTCCTGTCTCAGCTTCCCAAGTGCTGGGATTACAGGTGTGCACCACCACAACTCTTCTTAAATCTATTCTCTTGTAAACTCTAACAACATTTCTACCAAAAGTGGCATTTCTTAGTGTTGCTTTGCTCTACTGTGATGTTGCCTGGCTATGTGGCTTAAGAGTCTTGGGAATTAATTTGGAAAGACTAACCTAAGTGGCACCCCCACATGCTGTGAACCAAATGAGATAATCTAGTCAAAGACTGGCAATCAGAGCATGATGGTAATGCTGTCAGGTAAGGTGCAGCTGAGGAAGCTGCTATTGAGGAGGACCGCATGGGCTGCTGGGTCCCAGGTGGAGTATGCTGTGCTTTGGCAAGGAGCCCATCTGCATTTTGCTTATATTCAGAGACATTGCCTGGGTGACCGAACAACTTCAATGCAGTCTACTCTTGGGACAGTGGCATGAATACTGCTGAGAGCTTTTCTCTGAATCTGTGCTCAAAGTTAAGAGCAAGGCTGATGTGGGGTGGGATATAGCTCAGTGGCATAAGCACCTGCCTGGCAAGTGCAGGGTCCTGAGTTTGATTCCTGGTACCTAAATAAATAAATAAATTAAGTTATTTACAAATACTCTGTGAATTTCTAAATCTTAAGTTTAAAAACAAATAGTAAAATTTAAGTTCAAAAACATACAATAAAAGATAAAATACTGATGTCATTATTTTCTCCCAAGTTGTAAACAGGAAAATCTGCCATATTTACTTACATCACTTAAAATCATTGACAGAAAAAAAAAAAAAAGAGTATTACTCTGGTTTTTATAAGTCCTCAAAAATTTAGAGTTTCTTATAATTAAAACTAAAGGGACTTAAGACAAAATGTCAGACTCCATCCGTAAAGGGCTACAATTCCTATCCCTGAAACTCAGTTTCTAACTTCTCTATAAGTCCTCAGGGCTCATGCTTTGATTATACATATGCTCTGATTTCTGAAAAAAATAATTTTTTTGCCTAGAGGATGCCAAAATCAAAGTAATCACACAGGTAAAAGCTATGACAAATATGCTGGGTAACTTTTAGATTCCTTTTACCAGGATCCACCAGAACGTTAAAAAAAAAATAAATAAATAAATAAATAAGATGTTATACTACATATGGAGGCTTTAACTAATTACTCAGCTGGCCTTAAATACTAGCACAACAGGTCTCTCCTCAACAAAAAAATAATATAGGCTGTCTTCAAATCATATGGTATTAGACATTCTTTCTTTTTTAATCTTTCTTTCTTTGATGTAGGGTACTGCTTCACAGCTCAGACCACATGAGGTACTGGGGATTGAACTCAGGTCCTTACGCTTGCCAGTCAGGCACTTAGACTGCCAAGCTATCACCCCAGTTGTTAGACTCTTTAACAGCAGTATAGAAAGTACTTGTGCAATTACAAAAATTATTCGAAATATTAAATAACATATCAATAACGTGTCAGACTCAAAATTCCCTAATCTTACCCTTATGCTCTTTATGAAAAGTCATTACTGTTGGGTGTGGTGGCACATCCCAGTAATGCTAGCACTTGGGAGGCTGAGGCAGGAGAATCCTTGCAAATTCAAGACCAACTGGAGCTGCAAAGTGAGATTAAGGCCAGCTTGGAATGCATAGTGAGACTTGGTGTCAAAAGAAAAAGCCATTACCATCTCCTTTTGGTGGAAAACTTTGTTAACTATATTCATACTTTTTTGTTTGTTTGTTTTGAGACAGTCTTGCTATGCAAACTCAGGCTGGCCTAGAACTCACATTGTAGCCCTGGTTGGGCTCGAACTCACAAAGATCCTCTTGCCTCAGCCTCTCAAGTGTTGGGAATATAAGTATGCACCACCATGCACAGCTCCCTGCTCTCCCTCCACTGCACAGCTCTTAAAATTGCAGCTTCTCATTTTAAAATGTCTGCTTTGTTTCTGTGTACATTTCCTGTGCTGGTCAATCTGGGCCCTGTGCGCAAATGTAACATCAGTTGGAAACTGGTAAATCAATTGTCAAATGTCACATTCCAATTTGTTTGGGAGATGGGAGCAACAAGTCTGTTCACAACATCGTTCATTTTATAGGAATAAGGACCTGATGGCCGAGTTCCAGGGTAAATGTCTAAATTGAAAGCATAGTAAGTCTTCCCATCTATAAAGGTGTAAATATTTATACCATACTGTGACCCATCACTTTTCCATAAGTCTTTTACATTCCCATGATCATCATGAGAAATCTCTGCAAAGTGCAGCAAATCTGCACTTTGTGTGGGTCTAGTGAACCCTCTATGAATGCTTTCAGTTCAGGTAGTGAGATGTCACGATAAATATATTTTTCAATATGGCTGTTGGTGCCTACAGAACATTTTACTTGCATTTCAGCCTCTGTATACTTCACAATATCCTGGAGCGTTTCATCTATTACAATTTTTTTTAAATATATTTCTACAGGGTCTCACTACTAAGCTCTGACTCATAGTGATCCTCCTGTTTTCAGCCTCCCCAGTGCTGGGATTGCAGACAGGTGTCACCTCACCTGGTCTCGGTGGACGGTTTAGCCTGCCCAGGGGCAGGGCTGGTGCTGGCACTGCATTCGGTGCTGGGGATCAAACCCCCATCCCCGCACTTGCCTAAGTAGGTACTTAGTCAGCTCAGCTATCTTTCCCATCCATCTTTTACAATTTTTAACACTTCACTGTAGTGCTGGCATTCTTGCCAATACATATCATGCTTGCCAAAATCCTCAGTATACTTTTGCACTAAATTCTAACATTGGATATTTGGTTGTGTAGCCATTTCGCAATATTTCAACTATTAAAAAAAAAAAAAACAAAAAAAAACGCATTGTTGCTTTCTTCATTGTCTGAATCAAGGAGGTCTACATTCCCTGTATCTATAGTAGTGGATTCTTTTTCTGTTTGCTGTCATAGGAACTTTGGGTTATATGGCTATGGTGAATTAACTAGCGCTCAACTTATAACACCGGATGAGCTGAATCACCCTGGTTCTGGGTGTGAAAGCCCACTTGAAGAGTGTTTCCAACAGTACAAAAAGAAAAATGGAGAAGAGCATGGTATGTGGTTGATTCTCCTGTAGAAGCTTCTCACACTGGTTTTCCTGATATGAACTAAACTATTCTCATCATCAGAGGAGTTCACATCTTTGCTATCACTGAGGATGGCTGTGCTTCTTCTCAGGGAAGATCTGGCCTCTACCTTGAGTATTACTTCCTAGCCTAGTACAGATCCCTCAGCCTCCTAGCACAAATCCTTTATCCCCCTGGAACAAACTTTTCAGCTTCCACCACCGACCTTTCAGCCTTCCCAGTGCAAATCATTGATAGAGACTCGCATGAGACATTGTCTTGTGCTATAGGCTTCTGGCTGGACTAGTGGAAGTTATTGTCCAGAGGTCGAGGCTCTGATTGCATTCCTTCAACTTCTAGTACACAGATCTCCCATACACTTGTACATTTGACTTTTGGGTGAATGTGATAAAATAATCTGATAAGCTATGTGTCCTTTATGAAGTCTGTTCCTGTGAAAAACCTGATCACAGAAATGGCCATTGTCAAAGTCATCATCACCATCATCACACACACACACACACCCTCCTCTGCTATGAAAGCCTGTATTTTACTAGAATTAATTATCCTTAACACCATGCAGGAAAAATGTGAGATTCACTTTTCACCTCCTCCAAAATTTGAAAATCTGAATTTATATGTGAATGTACTGAATGAATTGGACTACTTGTACCAAAACAATAGAAAGAAAAGTCTTCCCACAGTCTACCGAGCTCTTCCTTTCCAACTTGGGCCCGGCAGAATGGCTCCTGCAAAGAAGGGTGGTGAGAAGAAGAAGGGCCATTTCGCCATCAATGAGGTGGTGACCCGAGAGTACATGATCAACATTCACAAGTGCATCCATAGAGTGGGCTTCAAGAAGCGCGCCCCTCGGGCACTTAAAGAGATCCGGAAGTTTGCCATGAAGGAAATGGGGACTCCAGATGTGTGCATTGACACCAGGCTCAACAAAGCTGTCTGGGCCAAAGGAATAAGGAATGTTCCATATCGTATCTGAGTACAGTTGTCCAGGAAATGGAATGAGGATGAAGATTCACCAAACAAGCTGTGTATACCTTGGTAACCTATGTACCTGTTACCACGTTCAAAAATCTCCAGACTGAATGTGGATGAGAACTAACTTGGAAATAAAATTACAGAACTGCCAAAAAAAAAGAAAAGAAAAAGAAAAGAAAAGTCTTGATATATCCTGGAGTGGTGTGGGTCTATGGGACCCTCTATGACACTTGAGTAAAAATACACAAAAGTAATTACTCAGCACATCATGTGGTAAAAATTCCATTGTGCCATTATTGCACAAATACATTCAACTTGCCTTTCATCATACCAAGTAGGTTAGCACATAGATTGCCTCATGTTTGCCTCAGGGAAAGGAGCTGAAATTTATAGCCAACAACTCTAATGGTAAAGCAGAAATTTGCTGTAGAAAAGTAAGGAATGGGCCCCGGAATCCAGTGCCTTGCTCCACAGGTTTTAAAATGATGGTATTATATTACAACATGGTATATCAGAATAGCATGAAATGTAGCTTTTAACTGCTTCTAGAAGTAAGAGTAGTTGGGGCACAAAAATGGGGGGGAAATACTCTTCTGTTGTTCTCTTCTTTGTTGCTCAAATCTTGGATCTATTCAAATGAAGTAGAAACACTATACAAAAAATTTTAAATCAAATTTGAAAAAACATTTCTGTGCCATCAAAAGTACTATCATTTTCTATTTATTGTATGAGTAGTAATTCAATACATACTTAAATATTCAATGAGAAGACATTTAATAATTAAATGTCTCATAAGTTCTACATTTAAGAAATCTATAAATAAAAACCAGGATTGGAAATATTACTATGAAGGCTAGTATAATCAATATAAACATGCTACCTGTATAAGCATTTTCTTTACTAAATTATATCAAGTCAGTTTCAATATTAAATCAGATTTTTCTGCATGATGTCAAAAAATGTTCTTGAAAAAGCACCCATTTTACAGGTTAAAAAAAAAAAAAAGCACAGAAGGCCAGCCTGATAGCTCAGTGGACTAAAAGCCTGCTTAGGCAGAGTGCCGCAGCCTGGGTTCGATCCCCAGCATACCATGCTGGCCCTTCCCCCAGGGCACGCTGATGGGGCAATTGAGACTGGGCATGGTGGTGCACACCTATAATCCCAGTGCTTGGGAGACTGAAAACAGGAGGATCACTACAAATCTGAGCTATGTAGTAAGACCCTGTAGACCTTGTATCCCCTGTACTAAATGCATTAAAAAGAAAAAAAGCACAGAGAATTATTTAACTCTTTACAAAAAGAAGTAAGATTGAGTACACATTTTTACCTCAGCTTTCAACCTGCTGTTCAGTGCACAAAAGGTTTAGTTTTGGTTATTAAATAGAGGACAATGTATACTGCCATTAAGCTGCCAAATTGTGACACAGCTTGGAAAACATTAATTCTCTCCATCCATGTCAACTGGAGGTAAACTGGAAGAAGAAAGATTTGAAAAATGTACTGATCTTTTAAACACATATTAGGCAATAAGACCGACATACCAGCCAGGCAAGGTGGCACATGCCCATAATCCCAGCACTCTGTAGGCTGACGCAGAAAGATAGCTGTGTGTTCCAGACCAGCCTAGGCTACACAATGACCTCATGGCCAGTCTGAATAGCATTTAAGACCTTGTCTCAACAGACAGACATACCTGATTATGATTTTCAAGAACATGAAGGGCTAAGAGAACACGGGCTACTAATACAACATTATCACCTTATAAAAACAAATAAAGAGTGAAAAAGCTTATTGAGATTTATATCTAAGTTTTTAAAAATTTACCTGAAAAGTCCAAGCAGCACTGCACTGCACTTGTTTACAAAAAGTACTTATAGAAAATTGGTGTGCTGGCACATACCTACAAGCCAAGTACAAGGGATACTGAGGCAGGAGGATCACCATGAATAGGAGGATGGCCTGAGGAAGCTCAGTGCTAGCCTGGAGGATGCAGAAAACTCAAGGTTAACCTAAAATATACCAAAAGACCAACTCTCAAAAAAATTATTACAGAATCTCCCCTTCCATGTATTATAGGCACTTAAATTAGATAGAAATTAATACAAAGTCAGAAAGGGACATGGCTCTCAAGGAAGTCACTGAAAAATAGAGACATCAGAATTGTGACTGGAGGAGCAGCTAAGTAAGGAAAGGCCTCAAGACAAAGTCCCAGGGCCTGGGCTCGCGTGCTTCCCTGAGGCACGAGCAGAACGTGACACTAGTGTAATGAGTCCTGCCCAGGCCCTCAAGCCCAGATATGCATCAGACATCCAAGCGAGGATCACTTGGATCAAAAATGTCCCTGTTTCAGAAGTAATGGACAAGCCAAGGTTAATTGTATCAGCCGTACACCCTCACTACATGTCCTACTTCCTAACTGTGTCACCATTAGCTAAGTAGTTATTCTTGTAATCCTGTAGCTTCATTGTATTTTGACCCATGTTATATGCACATTGTGAATTGTTGTATGCAGTACCCCTGAAAATCAGCCTCAGAGGCAACCCCCTCAGAACACCTTCTACTTCTCAGAGCTACCTGTGTCTCAGTAAACCATTCTTAATTTTAACCTTTGTCTCTTGGCATTCATTTTTTCAATTCAGGGAACACAAACTTCACTTGTCTGATATCTGGAAGGTTAAGAGTTGTATTTCTCCTATGTCTCATTGATGGTAAGACAGCAGCCACAAGAAGAAGAAGATCAGATACCCAATGACCTAAATATGTAAAATCTTTTTGTAGTTCTCCCAAAATAGTGAAAGGAGTATAGGCAGTCATGGAAGTACAGAGGTCAGTAAGAAACATTAAATGACTAAAGAGAAAAAATATTAAAAAGATAAATAGAATTTATATACATTTGAAATAGACTTTTAAAAGGAGCTAGTAGAATTTCTGAAAACAGCTATCAAAATTTTTGGCCAAGGATTCAGGGTCATTTTCTTTGACAAGTTCCAAATTAAAGTGTAGATTTATTTTATAAGACAGTAAGTGAAACGTTCAAAACCCAAAGGTTTACTTTCAAGGAGTTTAGTGATAGTAAATAGTCTGTTTAAAGCTGAATGCCAAAAAAATGAAGTAGTTGTTGTTTACGTGGTGAGTTGACCTAATTCTGTCACTCTCCTCTAGGAAGACTGATGTGTGCTTTCAACTCTTTCCTTGTTCCTTTAGGGCACTGAGATGCTTGTTCTTCAATTTCCCCGTGAAGATCTAAATTTAGCAGAACAAAATTCATATAGTATGATGCAATAAAAGGGTGCAAGAAATCACCAGACAATGAAGTGATACCATCATTTTTGGTAACAATTTGCCATTATCTATGAAGGCTAAAAAAAAAAAAAATTATATATGACACTGAAGCTCACTTCAGGGAAAATAATTTTAGAAAATCCAAAAAATCTTCATACCTAAGCACATTATAATTTATTTTAAATTGAATGTGCTTTAGAAGGTGCAGCCTGATTTGCACATGACAGCTCCCGGGGCTTGTGACACAGAAGAGTCCATTCTTCTGTGCCTCTGCACTTTTGTTCTCCCACTTGCTGTTCCCAGCTGCCCTGCGTTGGGAGCTTTCCCCTCTGACACCCTTGGCCAAACTGGATTTGTCTGGAACCAGACAATCATAACTCAGTTTTCTGAAACAGAGACACAAAATAAATCTCTCCTACTTAAATTGTGCCTGCCAAGAACCTTGTTCAAGTGACAGGAAAGTGATGAATACATCACTCTAGTCACCATTTAGTGCTGACGGTCCTAGAGAGAAACTACATGAGAAAAGGAAATTCGAGGCCTCGACATTAGGAAAAATTACTTCTGTTTGCAGATACCATTGTCTTATGCATAGATAAACCCGGAGACTGCACTGAGAAACATAATTGGTAAACAATGTCAGTAAAGTTGGAGGATATAAAATCAACATACAGACACTAGCAGCATTTTTACAAAACAAATTATGCACTGTCCAAGAACCATTAAAAAAAATCCCACTTATAACAGCATGAAGAAAATATTCTTAGAAATAAATTGTCTCAGTTACTTTTCTCTGTCTGGGACAAAATACCCAACACCCAAAATTACGGGAAAAAAATGTTTATTTAGTTCAGTTAGTGGAGGTTTCATTCGGTACTTGGCTGGCTCCAGGGCAGAAGGAAGTAGCTCATGGTGCGGGAGAACAGCGGAGAGCAGAGGAAAGAGCAGGAGTTGCGATGTCTGTCAAGCCTTTCTTCCTTCTTTCCTTCCACGCTGACTGGGTAGCAGCCGCTGCTGCTGCGCAGATCCGCGACTGTGATGATCAGGCTCCTCCAGGGAAGTGGAGCACCTTCCTCAGCCCCTTTATATGGGGTTTTTGTGCTGAATCACTCCTCAGCCCCTTTATATGCAGGTTTTTGTGCTGAGTCACTGTAGGACAGCCCAGGGCGTGGAATTGCCAAGCCTATCCAGCAGAGCTTGCAGCATTGCAAGTTGACACAATGTATCAGCCATTATGTAAATGTAAGGAAGAATGTAAAAGATTTGCACATTGAAAACGGTAAGATTCTATTGATAAATAACCGTCCATGTTCACTGTCAGAAGACTCAGTACTATCAAACTATGGATATAAAGCAAAACAATGTATGGGTTCGATGCAGTTTCTCAGCATTCCACTAGCATTTTCCACATGGAAACATGAAAGATCTAAAATTTGAATGGAAGCCCTGAAGACTTGAAATAACTAAAGGAATCTTGAGCAAGAGTAATGATGGAGGTTTAACACTCCTGACTTTAAATTGTATTGCACAGCTTCAGCAATGAAAATATTACCCTGCTGGCATAAAAAGACATATACTGACCAATGGGATAGAAAAGCAAACCCAAAAATACATCTATCTTATGGCCCACTAATTCTTAGCAAAGGCACTAGTAATACACCATGGGAGAAGACACAATCTCTCAAATAATTGGTGCTGATAAAACTGGATATACACACGCTAATAAAGACAAAAATGAATAAGATCTTTATCTTATACCATTCTCAGAAATCAACCCCAAATGGATTAAAAACTTAAATATAACACCCTAAACCATAAGACACTCGGAAGAAAATAGTGGGAACATTTCCTCCCGCTGTGCTTGGTCATAGATTTTTAGGTATGACAACAAAAGCATGGACAACAACATCAAAGTAGGTATATTGAACTGCATCCAGATAAATAAAAAGTTTCCACAGTGCATCCAAAGAAAATTATTTGGCACAGCATAGGAAACTAAAGAATGAAAAGGCAGCCTTCAAGTACAGAGAAAACCACTGGCAAGTCATCTAGTAGTCGATAGGGATAATATACAAAATATTGGAATTGAAGTCCGTATAAGTTCAAGAATCCAAAATATTTACAAATGAACAAAAAACAGGACCTAACGACAATAGATTAATTTTAAAAGGGCAAAGTACTTAGGCGGGAAGATTCCTAGGGTTAAAGGTCAATCTGGGCTACATAGTTTGCTCAAGGCCAGCTTGAACCCAATTACCAGCCCTACCTCTAGGAAAAAAAAAAGTTGGGGGGCTGATGACCTGAGGTTGGAGCATTTGCTTCCAGCGCGGAGTCTCCTGCAGTCTCCTCTTTCTCCACTGGGGTGTGCACCCAGAGCGGAGAAGGGGAGTGCCACGGGCTCTTCTTACCAGGGGTGGCCTCATTTTGAGATCTGAGATCCTCCAACCAGAAGGCGAGCCGGGAAGGAAGACACGCCTCCCCCCGCCCGACTCCCGCCCTCTCCTCCGCCCACCTCTCCCTTTTCTAGCCGTTGCCTCCTCCTGTGGCCAGCACTTGGAGCCCACACAGGCCAAGCTCACCGAGGGCTAAGAGAGGCTGAGGAGCTGTGCGTCCTGCTCTCTGACCACCAGCGCAGTCTCTACAGCCTGCAGCGCGGTCCCTTCGGCTGTCAGCTCGGTCCTCTCGACCTGCACCGCGGTCTCCTGGGCCAGCAGCACCTTCTGCACCTCGGCGTCCCAACAGCGGCATCCAGGGCAAGTCCCGCAGCCTAGCCATGAGCTGGTTCTGGAGCTGCGGAAGAGAAGGTGAGGGTGAGGAGAAGGTGCTGCGTGAGGTCAGCAGAAGGACACACCGACAACTGAAGGAGGACAAGCGCCTCTATCGGGCCACGCACCGCCTGCTGCTGCTGGGGCCCGTGGGATGTGGCAAAAGCACCCTTTTCAAGCAGGCAAAGATGCTGCTTGGGCCGAGGTTTCATGGAGACAGCGAGCGGGCCGCTGAAGTGCAGAAGGTGAGAAACTCCCTGAAGGAAGCTATTGAAAGCGTCCTGGTGGCCATGAGCAGGCTGCAGCCCCCTGCGAAGCTGGCCCACCCTGAGAACCAGTTCAGAGTGGACTGCATCCTGGGCGCCAGGGACAAGACCAGCTTCAGTTTCCCGCCCGAGTTCTTTGAGCACGCCAAGGAGCTGTGGGAGGACGAGGGCGTGCGCTCCTGCTATGACCGCTGCACGCAGACCGGGCTGCTGGACTGCTCCCGCTACTTTCTGGACAAGATCGATGTCATCAGGCAGCCCCACTACGAGCCCAGCCACCTGGATCTCCTTCGCTGCAGTGTCCACATTCCCGGAATCTTTGAGACCAAGTTCCAAGTGGATGAAGCCAACTTCCACCTGTTGTATGCAGATGGGCTGTACTACATGTGCCGGGTATGGGCCGAGTACCTCAGCAACTTGACTGCCATCATCTTCGTGGTGGACAGCAGCAGCTATGACCAGAACACCACTGGGACCAACAGACTGCAGGAGGCTCTCAACATTTTCAGGTCCCTGTGGCGCAGATGTCCCCACCCCTTCTGTGTGCTTCTCTTCCTCAACAAGCAGGATCTGCTGGCTGAGAAAGTCCTTGCTGGGAAGTCCAAGATTGAGGACCACTTTCCAGAATTTGCTCACTACACTACTCCTGAGGCTGCTGCTCCTGAGCCCGGAGAGGACCCCCGCGTGACCCGGGCCAAGTACTTCATCTGCAGCAAGTTTCTGAACATCGTCAATGCTGTAGGCGGTGAGGACCGCCACTGCTATCCTCAGTTCACCTGTGCGATGGACAGCGAGAACATCCAGCGGGTGTTCAGTGACTGTGCCCAGCTGCTCCAGCACGCACGTGAGGGAAAGCTGGTTTTAGACGGGAACTGTGCTTTAATTAAAGCATAAACTCAATTCATTTTTGTAAAATTGAAGGTCATTAGTACAATTTGTGTCTGTACATGATATATGTTGATTCCTCTTTTTTCAAATCCCATCTCCATCCCATCTTTTCAAACCCCCTTGATCTTCCTGGTCACAAAGCTCGGTTTTCATTTTACCCTTCTTCCTCATTTTTTTCATTCCCTTCCTTTCTTTCCCCTCCCTATTTCCCGTCTCTTTTGGAACAGTTTCTTTCTTTTCCCCAGTATCTATTTTACATTTGAATTCCAATTTACATTTTCAGTTTCTCACTTGAGAGAGATAATGTGACATTTATACATGTGTGCCTGATTATTTCACTGATGATTATGGTCGCAAAGTGCTTTGACAATACATGCCTCAATTTTGTTTTTCTGGATGAGTACTTCCTCAATATGTTAAAAATAAAAAAGCATCATTTTTATGCATTCAATGTTTCTGTTGCCTCCAAGATTTAGCTATTATCAACTATGTTGCTCTCAATATGGCTATGTATAGGTTGCTGTTGTGTGATGCTTTTAATTCTTCTGGGAACATACAGAAAATGGGAGTTAAACTCAATTAATTCAAAATGATAGAAGAAATAGATATGGATGAGAGGCATTGTAGACAAGGTCCAGAAGAAAAACAATGCAATACAGAACTTTATAATTTATAGGCTTATTTTATAGTAGTCACCCAAAAGGTGAAATGTAAAAGAATGCAAGGAATCTTTCCACATGCTGAAGAACCAGAGAATCCACCTAAGGGCCTAGATCACATGTTAATGCCTTGAATGGTTCCAACCAAAGCCCTAGAGCCTATGATGATATCTCATGCAAGTTTGTTTTGTGAATTTTCACTGGAAAGACCCAAAGGCCAGAGGTGGGAGTTCAAAAGTCTGCGTCAGCAGGATGAAGGGTCTGGGCTATGCAATGTACAAAACAAGGACCAGACCTCCCTCAAAATAAACCACATTGATTCTCACTGATAAGACTGTCCCAAGTTCCTTTGAGGATGAGAATAGTGGAGTTTTTTTATCAGGCAAGCCAGCCAGGATCCTTTCCTTCTTAAAAATGACCCTGTTTTAGAAATGATAGATGAGCCAAAGTTAATCATGTCATCCATATACTCTTGCTACAAGCCTCAACTGGGTCACTATTGTGGTTTGTGTCTAGTTGTTCCCCCAAAGCTTCCTGTAATCATGGGGAAGACATCTAGACTTTGTGATTAATTCATGATCCAGTGCTGAGATTATGGGAGTTAGTCCTCCTGGGATTACAGGTGGAACTGCTGCTGGGATGGGATTATGGATATGAGTGCTACACCCGGCCTGGGGCACATAGCCTGAATGCAACATAAGAGAGACAGACTTGCTCTGTGTTGCCATTGTTGCCACTGCTCCTCCCATTTGCTCTTGCTCTTTGCCACTGCCATGAACAGCCGCTCTGTATTGCCATATGTCACTCTGTGTTGGAGCCAGCTGAGTATGGGCTAAAACCTACAATAACTGTGAGCTAAGTAAACCTTTCCTTCCTTAATTTTGGTGTCAAGTATTTTGTTCTAGCAATGAGAGAAGAGTAACTGAGACAGTCACCATTAGCTAAGTGGCTATACTTGCAAGCCTTTAGGTTCATTGTAGGTTGACCCATGTTGTACCCACATTGTGACTTTGCTGTATTATGAAGTACTTTTGATAAAGGGCCTCTGTGACACCCTACTTGGGACCTCTCCTGTCTCTCAGGACCACCAAATCAATTCTATGCTTAACCTGTGTTGTCCTGTGAAATTTATCCTTTGACTTCAGGGAATACGAACTTCACACTTTTCATATGGAAAAGGTTGGGAAGTATATTTCTTCTATAACATTTGGGAGGTCCCACAATGATAACTGGAGGGAGGTAAGAGTTTGCATTTATTTCAAGGCACCCCAAAGTATCTTTGTAGATTCTAGTTTATGATTCATTTATATAATCAAGAATTGTCATCTTTTGTTTGCTGGTTGTTTGTGCCTTGTGTCTGTTGATTGAGACATGCTGTAAGTAGAGATCTGGGAAAGTTGAGATGTATTTATATTGAGGCTTCTATGACAAGACATTTTTTATTTTTCTAGCAAGGCCTTACATTCCTATTTCATATAAGCTGCACTGAGACTTACTTCAATATTTGTTGCTGGATTTGCCTCTATTTATTTGTGACTTATTTGGCAGTTAGGAGAGAATTTGGTGGTCTCTTTTAGACAGCTTGATGGAATGGGTTTTAAAATCTCTATTTGTTTTGCAGCCTGCACAGGTATGTTTGAGGATTCAGCCAGAGAGTATGGGACATGATTTGGAAGTTCATCTCTATTGGAGATGATTGTTATTAGTGTGTCAGAAAATGCTAATGCTCTGCTACTCTGAAAATCATCTTTCCTTTCCATGTGGAAGCTCCTGAACCCACAGAATAAAAGTGCCCACCTATAAGACAAGCAGGTTTCAAGTTCAATCCCTGGTACTGCCAAAAGAAAAAAAAAGAAAAGGCAGGCATTCCTTCACAGACTATGTAACTCCAGTGTCTGGGTTTAAGGAAATCATAGCCTATGTTCATCCAGGAAAAGACCCATGATTATTCTGATTTAGCTGATGCCTGGTCAGAAGATTCTCATGTGACAAGCTGGAGAGACCTTCATTCTGGTTCTTTGATGATTCATCTAATTTTCAGCTTTGCAATGTAGCTTGAGTTGATCATAACTTCTGATGTTGGAGACATGTTTTGTTAAGGATTAGAGACCCACCCTAGGAAAGCTTTTGGTCTTGATTATCTTTTTTGCCCTTGAGATGAAGATTACAGGTATAGCTGTTTAGCTAATACAGATCCCATAGGGAGCAGGGTCATGTAGCAAGGGTACATGGAAAGAATAAAGATATTTTTGAAGAAGGAATGGTTCCACATGGTTTGGTCCCCTACCTAGGTGGCTGATGCCTATCTAAACTTCTTGGACCAAGTGGTACTAATTACGGTACAATCTTAAGGCACTGTTTGTCCCTTAGGCTTGTATGTAGGCCTGACCATCACCTCTTTGTCTTGAGTCTTGGCCTTCTTTAGATTCACCTCCAACCACAATTCTGAGGTCCATATTTTTGTGCTGACTTCTTTGAGAGGCCAGTCCAGCTCTGACTGTGTGCTAGTTTCTATCAAACTTAGCTGCCTACAGTAAAAGTACATTTTCAGAGATCAAAACAAAAAAAAAAAAAGTCTTTGCTTTCACAAACGTCAGTTTTTTTTCTTTCAGATTTTTATAGGATATCTCTATTAACTGATGCATAAGATAACTTCTGAAAAAAGTTCTGAATAGTGTTTTTATTCTTGCAAAGGTAAAACCTGCAAAAAGCTTACTGTATTTCAACTTGGCCAAACATATCTAAGAGTTGACTCAGGTTGGAAAACAATTGTTTTACTCATTCATAATAAAAATCCTACAAAAAATCATAATAGATGGTCTTTACTTCAACCTGATAAAAGCCATTTATGACAAACCAAGAGCCAGCATCATACTAAATCAACAAAAGGAAAGGCTTCACTTTGAAATCAGGGAAAGACAAGGATATCCACTGTCAATACTTCTAATCAGTATAGTTCTGGAAACATCAGCCAGAACAATTAGAATAGAGAGAGAAATACAAGCAATAATAATTGGAAAGAAAGAATTGAAATTATCATTAGTTTCAGATGACAGAAGACCCCCAAAATTCCACTAAAAGACTTGTAGATTTAATAGCCAAATTCAGTAACATAGCAATAAAAAAGGTTACACTCCCAAAATTGTTATACAATTTTGAAGGAAATCTTGATTAAAATACCATTGGTATACCTCACAGATCTAGAGAAAACATTCCTAAAATTCATCTGGAACCAGAAGAGACCTAGAATAGCAAAAGCAATCCTGAGCAACAAAGGAAAGGCAAAAGGCATAATCCCTGACTTGAAATTATACTACAAAGATACTGTGATAAAATCAGCATGATAATGGAAGAAAATTAGATCTGAAGATCAATGGAACAGATTAGAAGATACAGACACAACTACAAACACACTCAGCCGCCTTATCTTTGACCAATGGGCTAATCATGTTCGCTGGAAGAAAGATAGTCTCTTTAATAAAAGGTACAGGAAAAACTGGCTTTCCACATGCTGAAGGCTAAAATTAGACCCATGCCTATCTCTATGCACAAAACAACAGTCAAACAGGATCAAAGAGGGGCTAGGGAGATGGCTCAGTGGAATAAGCACTTCCCCAGCAAGTGTAAGGGCCTGAGTTCAATCCCCCGTTCAAAAAAAAAAAAAAATCGAAGATTTAAATATTAAAACTGAAATGCTATATCTTTTGGAAGAGAAAGTAGGTAGAAACCTTAAAGACAAAGGGGTAGGTAGAGTTTATGAACAAAGACCTAACTGCATGGGAGATACTTTAAAGAATCAACAATGGGGATCTCATCTTTTTGAAAAGTTTCTGCTTGTCAAAAGAAATCAACAACAGAGTAAAAAGAAAACCCACAAAATGGGAAAAAATCAAAGCTGATTGTCACTCAAACAAATGACTTCTACATAGAACATACAAAGAATTAAAAAATGTGAGGCCTCCAAAATTCAAAACTCAACCCAAAAGTGGGCAACTGAGATGAATATATACATCATAAATGAAGAAATACAAATAACAAACAAATATATGAAAAAATGTTGAACATCATTGGTCATTCAAGGGATGCAAATTAAAAAACAATGCTGAGATTCCATCTTATGCTAGAAAGAATAGCTATCATCAAAAAGTCAACCAATAACAAATGCTAGAGGAGCTATGGGGAGAAAGGAACACTTCTCCACTGTTAGCTGGGGTGCTGACTGTTACAGCCATGTAGGGATCCATTGGTCCCCCATGGGACCCATTGTACCTGCGGAGAAAATGGTGCAAGAATGAGGAGAAGATAGACAAAAAGACAAGATCTAGTTTAGATGGTGGCTCATCTGTCTGGTTGACAAAAGGATCCCCTGAACTTAAAAGTAAGGGCTGTTATTTATACCTTTACAAAGCTGCAAGATACAAGGTTGCCTAGCAACTAATAGATGACAAAGCAGGATTTTTTTTTTTAAGGCTGAGGTAGCTTGACTGCTTTAGGCAATGAGGCCTCATCTTGTCCTCCCATATATGATCAATTTTAGTTTTAGCAGCTCCCAACATAGCCACTATAGAAATGAGTGTAGATATTCCTCAAAAAGCTAGGATTGGAGGTCTCATTCAAGTAAGTTATTCCCCTCTTAGATATTTTTCCAAAAGAACTGAAATCATCATACTACAATGATATATGTGTACCATGTTTATAGCAGTGCAATTTGTCATATCTAAATCTTGGAAACAATCCAAATGCCCATCAACTGAGGAATGGATAAAAGGATGTGGTATTTATTCACAATGGAGTATTACTCAACTATAAAAAAGAGATAAATTTGAGGCTTTTATAGATAAATGTATGCCATTAGAGACTATATTGATAAGTGAAATGAATCAGATCCCCACATGCAAACATATTATCTTACTAGTGTGAGAACCTGAAAGACTAAATAAAATCTGAAAGGTACAGTAGATAATGTGAAAGGGAAAGAATCTGCTCAATGGGAAGGAAAAATTGGGATGAGTAAAAGGACAAAATAAAGAGGGAAAAAAGGTACATCCCTGTATGTATGCAGGATAGTTTGATTAATTGTACTGTTGATTTCTGTGGGTCTATTGAAAGGAGCAGTTAATGATTAATTTTTGTTTCCATTTTCTTTTTTCAATTCTTTTTAATTTCTTATAACTTTTCAAAAGCAATTTTGCATCTTTATGTCTGGTGGTTAATTTGAAGACAACATAATGACCATTGTCAAATTCCTATTACTTTAATACAATTTTGTACCATTTATAATGTTCTTTTTTCAAACCAGTTTACATCTTTTGAAAAAGAAAAGAAATATAAAATCATTGTTTTCTGTGTATATGATCATAGATCTGTTTGTTTAACATCTGTTAATAACTGGTTAATGCACAAGTAGCTGCTTAATGGAAAAACTAACAATTTTTAGTTTATCAATTATTTTAATTTTAATTTTTATTCTTTTTGATATTTTTATGAAATAAACATCTATACATATTTTCAGGTAAAATTTTAATAGTTGAGGACTGGAAGTCTCAAAAATTCTAAATTAAAGACATTTAATAGCATAAAGGCTACGTATGATTGAGTTGCTGTATAAGTTTCTATATGTCAATTTTCAGATATAATCTATTTTAGATTGCATATCAATAAGTACACACTCATGATGTAGCCCAAATACCTTTGTTCACAAGATTAACACTAAGTTAACATGACAAAAATAAAGACATCTTCAAGCTGAGCTGGTAAGATATTTCTGTGAAGGTTGTTAGCTAAATGAGGTAATATGAAAAGGTTGAATCTGAAAATGCAATGTCTACTGTTGTTTATCTACAGCAATTTAAGAGTTATTCCTTGATCAAAAATAATATGTATATCTAGTGAAATGGTTGTATTAGGAGGCCCTACTCTTAAGGGGGTGCACATAATTAAACACGGCACTGTTTCTCTTGTGTGAAGCACCAAAAGTGTAAATAAGGACCTCAGTGTATAATCAATATTGTGAAACAGGAAAAATAATGTTCTACTGGACAGGGGAACAGGAAAAAGGGAAGGAGTAAAGGAAACAAGGGAAAAGTAAAATAAAATGGAAACAAAGCTTTTGCAAATGGGGAAAGGAAGAGGGAAATAAGGGAAAGGATGAAGAATAGGAAGAAAAGAAAGAAGTTATATCATGTACAGATATAAGTTCCCTGTGATGAATGCGATCACTATGTATATCTGCACTGTGCTAAAAAAATCTGTACAAAAAATTTTTAAACAGCAAAAGTGTATAGCTTAGTGTTTAAATGTATGATTTAATTCTGATGACCCATCTTCAACAATTGTTAAGACATATTTTATTTGCTTATAATTAAAGGGTTAAGCATTTCATGTCTGAAGCAGTAAGTTTTCCTTAACTTACTGAAATGTTCGCTATAAATCTCACAAATCTAAATATGAAAGCAGAGGTTCTGTATTAATTCTAGTAGCTTCTTTGTGGAGTATTTTGGGTCTTCCAAGTAAAGTATCATGTCATCTGTAAATAAAGATAATTTAACTTCTTCTTTCCCTATTCTTATTC
>NW_004524762.1:292344-294776 GCF_000260255.1 Octodon degus | reverse complement strand
TTAAGTAGGATATCGTGTCTGCATCTTGTACAGCAATTAACCACTAGGAAGAATGTATGCAATGTGTTAATTATTGAAACTGTCCTACCAGTTTGGTTTGAAACTTTCTCATTGCTATTTGTTTCTCAATAAATTTATGGATAAAAAGCAGAGGTTCTCAGAAGAGTCCTAGAATAGCAAAAGCAATTCTGGGCAACAGAGGCAAGGCACAAAGTATTACAATCACTCAATAGAAATTATACTGTAAAACTACTATGATCAAACCAGCATGATGCAGAAAAAAAGGAAAAAAGAGTAGATCTGAGGATTAGTGAAATAAATTAGCAGCTATAGATAAAACTAAAAACATATTCAGTGTACTTCTCTTTAATAAAGGGGACATATATGTCCACTAGAAAAGAGATGGGCTCTTTAATAAATTGTGCTGGAAAAAACACTGGCTATCTATATGCCAAAGACTAAAACTAGGCCCTTGTTTATCACCATACACTAAACTAAAGTCAAAATGGATCAAAGCTCTAAATATTAGAACATAAGCACTGAATCTGCTGAAAGAGAAAATAGGCAGAAATCTTAAAAACATGGATATAGGCAGAAACTTAATGAACAAAACCCAAACTACATGATAAATAGTCTAAAGGTTCAACAAGATTTGAATCATCTCATTCAAAAGCTTTGGCACACCAAAAGATATCACAACATGATGAATAGATACACAGTGGGAAAACAAATTTGGCCAACACTCTCTGACAAAGACATTATATCTAGAACGTTGAAAGATTTGAAAAAAAATGAGAATTCCAGGGGCCTGGGGAGATGGCTCAGTAGAATAAGCGCTTGCCTGGCAAGCTCAAGAGCCTGAGTTCAATCCCTGGTTCCACCAAAAAAAAAAAAAAAAAAAAAAAAAAGAGAGAATTCCCAATTTCAAAGACTGAATCAAAAGTGGGCATCTGAGATGAATGTACAGTTCTCAGATAAAAAAATACAGATAGCAAATAAACAGATCAATCACAACAC
Source organism: Octodon degus (assembly GCF_000260255.1). Classification (NCBI taxonomy): domain Eukaryota; kingdom Metazoa; phylum Chordata; class Mammalia; order Rodentia; family Octodontidae; genus Octodon; species Octodon degus. Next base: position 293,759 of record NW_004524762.1, on the reverse strand, counting down.
TCACCAACATACATCATTGGAGGAAAGGGAATAAAAGATGGCTGAGATTCTATCTCACTCCAGAAACCATGGCTGCAGTCAAGAAATCAATCAACAGCAAGTGCTGGAGGAGCTGTGGGGATAAAGGAACTGTGCCCCACTGTTGGTGGCCGCGTAGCCAGTTGCAACCACTGAGCATAACAGGGTGGAGATTCTTCATAAAACTAGGACTAGAGGTCTCATTCAACTCAGTTACTCTCCTTCTGGGTATTTTCTCAGAAGAACTAAAGACATCATACTATTGTGATAAAAGTGTATCTATGTTTCAAGCTGCATGATTTGTAATAGTTACATCTTGAAAACAACTCAAATGCCCATCACCTAAGGAGTGGATAAAAGGAATGGTATTACTATACAATGTAGTACTAATCAGCTACAAAGAGGGATAAACTAGAATTTTTTACCAGTAAATAGATGCAACATGAGAACATACTCCAAGGGGAGTAAACCAAACATGTAAACATCATATTGTATCCCTATTATGGGAAGTTAATTGAGTAAATAAGAGACAAAATGTACAAAAATATTAGCAAGTGGGAAGAAACCATTCAAAATGAAAGAGAGGGGACCTGCCCCTTAGCTCAGTTCTTTAAGTGACTGCTTCAACAAAGCTGTCAGACTCAGGTTGCTGTGGTTCGAGCCCCACAACTCAAGCCAGCCAAACCTGCCCTGAAGGCATTCGGAGAAAAAAAAAATCCAAAAGGAAGGAGAAAATAGATGAGGGAATGGAGGAAGAAAACCAAGAAAAAATATAAATTAGTTAACATAGCTATATTTTAATTTGCATTAGTTCACTAAAAAAAGGTATGTGCTTATGCTCTTTGGCCAAGTTTTCATGCCTATAGCTTGCAATTTGAGCAACTACTTGGCAGATAATAAGAAGCAATGTACTAACTATTGTTACTCTCCTGCCTTGCTTGGAAATTTGGTATATTTGCTTTTAGCATTTTTTTCTCTTTAAAAATAAAAAAGCAACCTGTTCCATGTTATGCCTAAGATGTTTAATATTCAGACAGATAGTGAGGTTAAGCTTAACAGCCTAGGTTGTATGATAACAACAATAAACTTCTCTTCTGGAGGGTTAACAACCTAAATTTGCAGACCAAAATTAGAGAAAAAGGAGGGCCGCAGGGAAAGCCAACATTTTGGCCCTAGCCTTCCAAGGTCAATTAAGACTCAGGCCATATGAGAACTTGTACTGTAACATCACATAACTCAGTAGTGTCCCAAATTTTCTGATCAAGGAGATTATGAGGCCAAAGAGGAAAGTGATTGATGATGTAGAGTGTGCCTAAGGAGAATCACATGGAGAGAAAACATTCTCTCAGGCTTTCACAGAGAGCACATTGGCCAAGCAATGGCTGTGACTCATCCAC
>NW_004524762.1:259240-291569 GCF_000260255.1 Octodon degus | reverse complement strand
GGCTCAGTGGAATAATCACTTCCCTGGCAAGCGCAAGGGCCTGAGTTCAATTCCTGGTTCTGCCAAAAAGAAACCCCAAAAAACAAAAAACAAACAAACAAAAAAAAACACTTGTTTCTCGGAAAGTCCCCAAGTAAATAATAGAAACTTTATGACTAAATCCAAACTCAGTTGGGAGGGGGACCAGGGAGCTCATGGCAATGTCTAAGGAAGATTGTGTCTCAACTACAGTACTAGGCCAATGCATAAATGGAGAAGGGACCTGCATGCCAGGGGTTACATTGCTCACGGCGGGTCACCCTGGGTGTGCCTCTTTGTTACACCCTCAGGCTTACAAGACTGAACTAATGCCTTTGCTGGTTTTTGTGCCACCCTAGTCTATTCTTTGCATCTGGGCAAGTACTACATTTCTAACAGTATCTGTGGGTCAACCATAAAACCTACCACAACCAAACCAAAGGGGAAGGAGACACAAGACAGTTTGTCAGAAAATCCAGAACCTTTTCAGAGGACAGTAGGGGCCATATCATAGGTGGCGGGATCTTGCTTTTCTGAGAATATGTAACTTTTTGTTGTAGTTGGCTTAGAATGTTGTTCATATCTTCCTTTCTCCTAATTTTCCTTTCTTCTATTTGGTTGTTGCATCCATTTTTCAAAACGGGGTATTGAAGTCTCTACTTTTGTAGAGCTCTAGTTTCCCCTCCCATTGTGGTCAGTTCTTGCACCATAGATCTGATGCCTCTTCTGTAAAGGGAAGATGTCTATATAACTGTCAGATCTTGGTAGATTGACCATCTTATCCATATACAATGTTCATCATTGTCTTCTGAAGTAATTTTTGTCTTCAAGTGCGTTTTGTGTGCTGTTAGTACTAAGATTCCAAATCTGTTTTCATTATGTTTGCATAGAATACCTTTTCAAACTCTTATTTTTACCCATAAACTGTATCTAAAAATCACTCTCCTATAAACATATATTTGTATATGTTGATGTAAAGTCCCTTCCACTAATCTCTGCCCTTAAATGGGAGTTTAATCCATTTAATTACATGACTGATAAAGAGCTTATTTCTGATATTTTGTCAATTCTTCAATTACTATCTTGTTTTGTGATTATTATTTTTTTTCTTCCACTATGCCATTTTATTGTCCTTTCCATTTCTTTTTTAGTATAGTTTAAAATTTCTCTTTATGACTGATACGGTTAACTTCTTAATTTTGTAGTAATTTTAATTGAATAATGTATTTTTTCTATAAAAATCATATTTCAAATACTGCAATAAGCATGTTTGAAGAGAATGGGAACATTTTGAGGGGAGTTAATGGCAGTATCTTTTTCTATAATAAATTTGTAAAATTTAAGCATTAACAAAAAGTGATGCACAGGTCTCTTTGCACTTAGCCATTCTAGGAGTAGATAGAATGTGTAAAGAGTAACAGAATTGAACAGAAAGAGAAAGAAAAGATAAATGGGGATAGTGTTATATCAGTGAAGGAAATGCAAGCTTCAAGAAGGAAAAAAATACTGTCAGCTGTACACCAGACAGTTACCAGAGTTCCAGGCAGCCTTTGTGTTTCTTTTATAAAAACATCCATGACAGCTTTGCAAGGAATGATGGCTTGTCTCCTGGAACCCTGATAAATAGCCTCTGTTCTCTAATAGTTGGAAGATGCAAAAATATGTTGCCTAAGAAACCTTCTCATCTGTTTCCATACAGCCCGAGTTCTTGATTACTCTCTGTCCCTGTTTCCCAGACCAGGAACACAAGCATGTCTACTGTTCCTCTCTTGGCTGCCTGTAAGAACTGAGGAAAACTCTCTGTCCTGGGTTTTGTTTCCATTTCATTGCTTGAGTATCCACTCATTCTAGTGAACTCTCACTGTAGTCAGTAGAGCACCGTGCATGGTGCACACACTAAATACTGGGTAAATAAATTTAGCCTGAAAAATATAAACAGCAAAATATTACAAAGTCTCCTGAGTAGTGGTGACATCTTACAAATAAACATAAGTCGTGCAATTAAAAAAAATAAAAAATAAAAAAGCAAAGATTCAATATTTGACTAGAATAAATTTCTTAGGTTCTCATTGTTAGGCTTGTCATTACTACAAAGTGATTTTTAAGAGATAAAATGTAATGGAATATTAAACTACAAAATGTTTCCACCAATCAGTTCATGATTGGTTAAATAAACAACTATTATGTTAGCTTATCACATAAGATATATTTAGAAATACATGTATGCATACCTGCAAAAACTAGCTATGTTGTGGTCTAAGATTTAAAATTAAGTTTATAGATATAAAAATACCTAAGTTTAATACATACAATGTAACTAATAGATGTTTTATATACACAATACATGTTTAGAACTTGAACATAGAAAATGATCAAAACTTGATGTCTTTTTTAATTTGGTCCTAACATTGAAACTTTATTTAAATCTATTTATTTTCATTAAATGAGCATTTTGCTACTTTATAAATGACACACACTTATACAATGGGTAAGAAATGTGTTTGATGTTATTAACACTGCTTCCTAAGATTATCAGACATATAAAAATATCTTTAAGTTTGTGAATTTAGTTCTACTAAAGGAGGCTTTTTGCCTTAAGAGTAGAATCTAAATAAATGCAAAGTTTGCTATATAGCTGTGATACCAATTATTAGCTGTGATAATCTCATGGTATATTAAATGGTACATAATAATCCCTCTGTTCACAAATATTTGTTTGTGTGAACAGTTAGGTTGACAATACAGCATTCAGCAAAGTTGTGCTTCCATTCATGAACTCAGCATCAGGCGACAATCACAGCAGCAGACATTTCACCCCCAAGATCATGAATGCAGCCATGGTCCTCAGAATCAAGGAATGAATTCAGTTCGTGAAAGAAGGCAGCGCTGTTTCTGAGTTTCCCAGGTGCACATACCTTCTGAAATACAAAACTGGAAGCACATGTTATCATGCTGATGATTCCTACCTAAAGGTATTTATGACCACATAAATGCTTCTTTGGTTCAAGCATCGAGCCTTCCACCATTTGTGTCCTAGCTATTTGAGAGGAAATGTGCATGTCAAACCAGCACGAGCCAGACAGTCAGAGAATGCAGAAACTGCCTCAAGGCCTGTGATGTGTGGCAGATACGTGTTATAACACTCAGAGATGCTCAAATACACTGCAGGCTGGGCCAAATAACTCTAAAAATTAAATGTGACACAGTAGTAACCTGTACAGTACATCTACAGACAGGGTCTTTTTGATAAATGGTCTCAATGTGTAGCCCAGCCTGAAATCATGGCGATCCCTCCTGCCTCCTTATCCCAAGTGCAGGGGTGACAGGCGTGCACCAACACACCCAGTCAACTGGCTTCTTCTTAACCTGAACTCTATTAAAGATAATAATGTATGTAAAGTTTCTTTAAGTCACTTAATGACTGGTAATTAGGTAAAGATTACTGACTAAAATTTCTTTCTGTACCATAATAAAGAGATAAATGTATTTTGCAGATAAAAAAAATCTAAATGTTGTAATACTGTCATCATGATTGCTATGCTAAAATGTTATCTTGCTTTAGATCTCAGATTTTCTCTGTAAAACTGTATAATTGCTATCTGCTAACATACTACACAGATTCAACCATAACTAGAAAATATCATTTTCATTGTCATGTTACATAATTGAACTGTTGTTCTGGTTATTCCATGACTGAGATTTGAAACCAGAGCTAAGAAGCTACCTGAGATACAAGAACATTGAAAAATTTTCCTCTGGCTTCCAAGGTCAAGAGGGACCCAGGACATGAGGGGCCCTGTGCTACATGATGCTATAGTGTTGATAAGTGTCCTACCCACCTGAGCTGAGAGACTGTCGGACCTGGGAGCCAGGAACCAACCAATGCACAGTGTGCTGAAATGAAATCAGCAGAGAGAAAATGCCTCCCTTCCATGAGCAACTGCACAGTCAAGCATTACTGTGACCAATTCTGGTGGCTGATACATAAGCTGGTGGTTCTGCATATCAGTTCAAAAGGAAAGCCTGTGAACCCTAATATATACCAAGAGGTAAATTTTGATTAACAAAGGTCTCACTTTAATTTGGTCTTGCACATTCAACAAAAGGGTGTAACAAAAATGTATAAAAAGATTACTATTATAATAAATATCAAATATAAAAAGGGGCTCCCAATTACTCCTGATGGAAGTCTGGAGCTACACCTGGAACTGATCACTATTGTGGTTCAAGGAGCCTAGAAAGCTAGAGGGGAAGCTATAAAAAGTCTTTCAATTCCTTAGATAAAATGGCCCTTCAAATCCACTGAATTCTCTACCTTCTTACACCTAAAACTGAAGGGACTTACAGGAAGAAAACATCAAAGTACTGCAACTAATAGAGAATGCCAGGAGCCAGTGGGTTACAACTGTACCTTCAGTTCCTAAAGGGCAGTGTGTACATGGAGCTGTTGTCCCTGAACTTCCTTTCTATTCTGGAGTTCATGCTTTGGTTATGCCTGCTTTAATGTGCAAAAAATTGTGTGTTCTCACTTGGAACTGTGAAGCTCCAATAAGTCATGCTGATGAGACAACAATACCTGTGCTTAACTCCTGTGATTTGGGTCTACTACAAGGATCCTCTGTAGAGACTCTGTAGATGTTAAACCCCAATGCATCTCCTACCCAAGGCCCACTAGATTAGTTGGCTAGAGAAGGCTGCTGACTGCACTCTCCACTACACCAACCTTAATTAGCTTCAAGCAGCTAGATTGAAACACACCCTTTCTCTTCTAACTACAGCTGGGTGTACCTCTTCAGAAGGGGAAATATTAAGGGCAGTAAAGTTAGCTAGAAATTAATCCAAGTCAGAAAGGGCCATGGCTTTCAAGGAAGTCAGTGAAAAATAACGATATCAGAACTATGACTAGAGGCACAGCTCAATAAGGAAAGGCTTCAAGATGAAGTCTCAGGGCCTGGGCTGGCATGCTTCCCTAAGGGCTGAGCAGAACGTGACACTAGTGTAATGAGTCTTACGCAGGCCCTTAAACCTAGATACGCATCAAACATGCAGGCAGCTGACAAGGATCCAGGCTTTCCCCCAAAAGTACCTATTTCAGATGTGATAGGTGAGCTAAAGTTCATCATGTCAGCCATGTACCCTTGCCTCATGTCCGTCTCCCTAACTGGGTCACCATTAGCTAAGTGGCCATACTTGCAAGCTCGTAGGTTCATTATAGTTTGACCCATGTTGTACAAACATTGTGACATTTCTGTGTGCAATACTCCTAAAAATGTGCCTCTGCAGTGACCCCCTTGGGACACCTTCTGTGTCTCAGGACCACCTTTCTATGAATACACCTTTCCTAATCTTAACCTCCTTTGTCTCTGGTATTCCTTCTTTGATTGCAAGGGACTCGAAAGTCACCAGTCTGATAGTCTAGAGCTAACAGGTTGAAACTTGTATTTCTTCTATATCACAAAGGTTGTAAGGCAGCAATCATAACAAAAAGCAGACAAAAACTGGTAACATTTTAACACACTAACAATATACCATCCAAAAACCATGAAAAAGAATTACACTTATAACAGTGTGAAAGAAAAAAATTATTAGGAATAAATTGAGTGATGCATATAAAAGATCTGTACACCAAAACCACTAAGATCCAAATGAAGAAAGAGCTGTCCATGTTCACAGTGAGATGAATCAATATTGTCAAACTATCACTACAACCCAAAACAATGTGCAAGATCAATGTAATTTCTCAACATTCCAGTAGCATTTTCAACATGGAAACAAGAAAGTTCTAAAATTAGAATGAAACCTCGGAACATTCATATTAACTAAAGGAATCTTGAGAAAGAACAATGATGGAGGTTAACACTTATGACTTTAAATTGTATTGTAAATCTAGAGCAATGAAAATATTATCATATAAGAATAAAAAGAAACATACCAATCAATGGAACAGAAAAGCAATCCCAGAAATAAACCTACTCTTATGTGACCAACTAATGTTTGGCAAAGACACCAATAATAATACGCACTGGAAGAAGGATAATCACTTCAATAAATGGTGTTGGTGGGCCAGGGAGATGGCTCAGTGGGGCCAGGGAGATGACTTAGTGGAATAAGTGCTTCCCTGGCAAGCGCAAGGACCTGAGTTCAATCCCCGGTTCTGCCAAAATAAATAAATAAATAAATAAATAAATAAATAAATAAATAAATAAAATGGTGTTAGTAAAGCTGGACATAAATATATAAAAAATAAACATCAATTGGATCTTTATGTAATAACATACATAAAAATCAACCCCAACTAGATTAAAACCTCAAACATAAGTCCTGAAACCATCAAGCACCTGTAAGAAAACAGTGGAAACACTTCCTCATGCAGTACCATAATTTTTTGACTATAACACCAAAATCTCATGCAACAGAAGCAAAGCAGGCACACTGCACTGTATCCAAGTAGAAAAACTCCACAGTGCATCCAAGAAAAAAGTTTCCTCACAGCACAGGAAACAACTGAATGAAAAGTCAGCTGTTTCAGTGAGCAAAAAAGCACTGGCAAATCATCTGCTATTTGATATAGATCAATGTTCAAAATACAATGACTGAAGTCCCCACAAGTCAACATCCCCCAAAATATTTACAGATGAACAAAAATAAGACCTCATTGGCAAAGGACTTGGGAGAATGAGGCAGGAAGATTGTAAGAATTGGAGGCCAACCTAGGATACATAGTTTGTTTGAGGTCAGACTAAATTACATGACCATAACCTGTAAAAAAAAAAAAAGATGAAGGGGTGGTCTGGGGTTGGAGCATTTGCTTCCAGTGCAGGGTCTTCCCTCAGGCCTCCTCTTTCTCCAATGGAGCTCACAACCAGAGCCAGAGGAGTGGTGAAGGTTGCCAGCACTTCCTGGTTGAGGTTGGTCTGAGATCCTCTATCCAAAAGGTGCCCTGGGGAAGGAGGACACTCCTTTCCCTGCAGGATTCAGCCCTCATCAACATTGTAGTATCATGTAGTACAAGTCCACTCTTGTATTACATCCCTATTGACCATGAGGGCCAGGGAAGAATGTTGTGTGTCCTCTTTGTCCAGTTAGCTTATTAGTGCAGGTTTCAAAACTCAGTGATTGATGGGCCAGGAAAATAGTTTAAATATATAATATGACCAAGAAATTGTTATTTCCTAGTTATGGTTGAATCTATTTAGTATGTAAATAGACAACACTTCTAAAATCTTATACAGAAAATCTGAGATGTAAGGCAAGATAACATTGTAGAGTAAAAATCATGGTGACAGTACAATAACTCTTAGGTCTTTTTTTGTTTGTTTTTTGAGACTGTCTCACTGTGTATTTTAGGCTGAACTTGAGCTCACTTTGTAGCCCAGGCTGGTCTTGAACTTGTAAAGGTTCTCCTGCCTCAACAACCTGAGTGCTAGAATTACAGATGTGTGCCACTATCCCTGGATCTAAGATTTGTTACTGTCTCTGAAACATGTTTAACTATTATTCTTTGCATAGAATAACTTTTTAGTCAAAGATCTTCTCTAACTGTAAGATATTAAATGACATAAAGAAATTTTCACCTAAAGTTGTTATCTTTTGATAGAGTCTCATTTAAGGAGAATCCACTTGAGCCAGGTATGGTGTTGTGTGTCTGTCATCCCAGCACTTGGGAGAATGGGGTAGGAGCATTGCTATGAGTTCAAGGCCAGACTGAGCTTCATGGTGAGTTCAAAGCTAGTCTAATTACACAGTGAGACCCTTTATCAAAAAGGCTCTGCCTACAGATGTACTGTACAGGTTATTAATGTGTAATCTTTAAATTTTAGAGTGAGTTGGCCCAGACTGCAGTGTGTTTGAGTGTATCTAAGTGTTGAAACACATATCTGATACACATCACAAGCTCTAAAGCAATGTCTGCATTATCTGACTGCCTGATTCATGCTGTATTGGCAAGCCCATTCCATTGCAAAGAGTTGAACACAAGTAAGGGTTAGGCAGATGCTTGAATTCAAGCAGATTATGATCATAAATACTTTTAGGTAGAAGTCAGCAATACTGTAAGATGCTTTTTCAGGTTTGTATGTCTGAATGTGTGTACTTGGGAAACGCAGATACAGGTCTACCTTGGTCCACAAATTTAATTCATTCTGTAATTCTGGGGACAGTAGCTGTGTTCACAATCATAAAGGGAACATATCTGCAGTTGTGATTGTCACCTGATGCTGAGTTCCTGAATGGAAGCAAAACTTTTCTGAATGCTTCTACTTGTGAACTCAATTGTTCCCACAAACAGAAGCGAATTGAGGTATTATATACCATTTAATATACCATGAGGTTATCACAGCTAATAATTGGCATCATAGCTATACACCAATCTTGCATTTATTTTGATTCTACTCTTAAAACAAAAGCTAGACTCCTTCAACAGGTTTATAAAGTAGGACTAAATTTACATAATTAATGATTTTTTATAAGTCTGATAATTTTAGCAAGCAGGATTAATGACATCAAATAAACTTGTTACCTAATGTACAATAGTATGTCATTTACACAGTAAAAAATGTGTAAAGAAAACCAATTAATGAAAAAATTTAATGAAAATTAATGTGTAGGTCAAGTTTCAATGTTAGGACCAAATTGAAAGAGACATCAAATTGTGAATGTGTGTATTCATACTCCATATAGGGAAGGGATAGGTGAAGAGTAAGCCACAGAATAACTCTACTTCAGAGTTTACAGTATTTCCTCCCACTATGACTAGGTGATAAACAGTTTGGGCTAGAAGGACGTGGTCTCTGTCCTCTGTGGGAAGAAATCAGGCCCAGCAAGTGTGGCTTTCAGAGTAGGCTGAATTTGAAGGTGTTGGCATTAAGTTCAACAATCTGCTTGAATCCCTGCCATATGGCCAACATTGAGCAGAGAGTATCTTTTCCCATCTACTGATGTGAGAAAGGACTGGCCTTGGTTGGACAGTTGCTACACACTGAGGTATGGACAGTGAAGCTTCAGGAGAAAGGAGGACACCTTCCATAAAGTTAGGTAGAGGAAATTGTGACTTGCTAGGTTCCAGTACCTTGGATCCTAGTAACAATTCATTCATTCAAAAACACTGAGAAACCTTTCTTGTTGAGAAACGACTTTTTTTTCTTTTTCCTTTGCTATTGTGGGGGTATAGGCTTATTTTCTTCCCTGGTGTTCTTTTAACTCTTTCTTTTTGGTTCTCTCTCTCTCTCTCTCTCTCTCTCTCTCTCTCTCTCTCTCTCTCTCTCTGTATCGTGGGACCAGGGATTGAACTCAGGCCCTTGCGCTTGCCAGGGAAGCGCTTATTCCACTGAGCCATCTCCCCGGCCCTTCTCTCTTTTTTTTTTTTATTCTTCATTTTCTTTTCCCGTTACGAGGTACAATTAATTTCCTTTTGCCCTTCAATACAATGTCCTATCTCACTTTTTCTCTTCCTTCTTTTTCATTGATTAGTATTTCAAATTTTAGTTTTCTCATTCCTTGCATTCCCAGTCTCTCTATATTTACTGGTACAGGCATTAAGTTTTATGATTCTTTTTATAGCTAACATTATACTATTACTGTTGAATAATATTGTATTTTTAATGGAGATAAAGCTGGTTCACTTAGTGGATTTCTTCTTCAGTCAATACTTTTACTTGTTTAGAGTATAGTAATAGATCCTGTTTCTATGGTTAAATCTGGTATGTTAATGATTTTTAGCTTATTTTAATAATAGTATAACTTCAATTCTATTATTTATTATTTTATAATTTTTTATTTGTTTATTTGTTTGTGGAACTAGGGATTAAACTCAGGCCCTTGTGCTTGCCAGGGAAGCACTTATTCCACTGAGCCATCTCCCCAGCCCCTTTAATTCTATTATTGATGCTGATTTTATAGCCAAGAAAAGGTAGCTCCATCTGTTCATTGGTTTTCCTTGTATACCAGCAGTTGGTTTTCATTTGTATCATTACCAATAATTGTGGCCCATTCCTGAAGATCTGAGTACTGTGGGAAAGAACTGGGTGCACTCCATCCTCTCAAATAAACACAGGTGGCTGGATTCAGAACAAAACTGTCTTTTTAAGTACAGAGAGACACTGCTCTCATAGACCTAGCTTGGCATGCCTCAGAAATCCTGGACATGAAGACTTCCAGTCTCTTCTGCATCCAATGGCGAACATTTGCAGGCCAATGAGAGTTCATTCTGATCACTTTCCTTTGGGAAAGCAGCCTCAGCTGAAGCCCCGCCCTGCACTTAGATGTTCTCTAGTCTAAACTAATGTCTTTCTGTTGTCAATATTGAATGATTGGACCCCATGTGTGTTCAGGCAGGACTGCGCGCCTGAGAGCCTTCGCTCCGGGTCGGGAGCTTGCGGGGTCTGGGGCGCGGGGTCCTCGGCGGCCTCTGGGACGGCACCATGCCTAAGGCACCAAAAGGAAAAAGCACAGGACGAGAAAAAAAAATTGTCCATCCATACAGTAGAAAAGCGGGTCAGATTACAAGAGAGGCCCACAAACAAGAAAAAAAGGAAAAATTTCTAAAACTTGCTTTGGGAATTTGCTAACATACATACAAATTTTCTTCCAAGATTGAAGAATGAAAAGGCCTTACATCTCAACCTCATTGGTGAAAAACTGCAATGGTTTCAAAATCAGCTGGATCCCCAAAAACTGAGATACTCAAAAAAGGATGCTTGTCAATTAATTGAATTGTACTTAAATCGGTTCAGCAGTGAGCTGGAGCAGATCGAGTTACAAAACAGCATCAAGGACGGGCAGGGAAGGCGACACCATGCCCGGGAGACCATCATCAAGCAGACGATGGAGCGTGAGCGGCAGCAATACTATGGCTATGGCTTTGAGATTCCGGACATTTTACATGCAAGTAGTCTGAAAACTTTTAGAGAATGGGATTTGGATCTGAAGAAATTGCCAAACATTAAAATGAGAAAACTTTGTGCTAATGATGCAGTTGCTAAGAAGCACAAGAAGAAAGCTCAAAATTTAACGATAGACAAAGATTTAGGGCAATTGGAGCTGAAAGGGGAATCAAGTGACTCTGATGAAGTAATGATTCCTGTGGCCTAATTATCCTGACTTGATTTGAAAATCACTAATGTGAGAGCTTTAAGTCATACTCCTCATCCATGAGAAATAATTGTCTAGTACTTGCTGTTTAACTTATTCTCTTTCATAATGTGAATTACGTTTGCAGTTTCAAAAATAGTATTGTAATTTTTATTTAAATGTGAAAATTGCTTTTCATTTATATTAAGTTGCTAAAATGGAAGATGCATTTTGTTTTTTATTACTATAACAAATACTAGAGACTAGGTAACTTATAAAGACATGGACTTAGCTCATGGTTTTGGAGGCTGAAAGTCTAGGCAGCCTCTGCTAGCTCTGGCCAGGTCCCCTCTTGCTTCTGTGCTCCCTGGCCTGATATCAGAGCAGTGGGAAGCACCAGAGGGGGAGATCTCATGGAGAACCTGGAAGCCGGAGAACAGAAGGGACCAGTGATGGCATTTCTTAAGGGTTCAAGAGAATTTAATGATTTCAGGTTAGCGTCATTTGATTGTTACATTATTTTTTGCTTTCTCATTGTGAAAAGTGGCAAGTTTTATTCAGACCTAAAAGTTAGAGAGCCAATGATTATAATTGCTACTTTTTCTTCTAACAAATATATTAGTTAAATTAATGTATCATATAGTATTTCAAATGTCATAAACACTTTAAAGAACTTACTAAATGCTAATGTGTGTTAGTCTGTCTTTTAAAAGGTGCAAGTATATTTAAGTATTTTAAAGAAAAGGGAAAAAAGTATACTGTATGAAATTAGGTATCAACTAAATTGTTAACCATTTGTATAAAGTGTTACAACTTTTATACTTCTAAAAATTAAAAATAAAATGTATTTCTATAATTTAAAAAAAATTGAATGATTTATGCACAATAATACTGTATGTTTTTCTTTCAAGAATTCATTTTCTTCCATGTTCCATGATAACCTGATCCATTCACCAATCCACAGACAGCTGCCCAAAGGTAGATTTAAAGAATGACCCTGACTATCTGACTGGATTAGCCAGCTATACAGACTTCCTTAGATAGTGAGGCATGTTATAGGGTAAGAATAGCATTAAGCTTCTCTTTTGGAGGGTTGACAACTTAAGTATACAGACAAAAATTAGAGAATAAGAAGGGCTGCAAGGACAGGCAACATTTTGGCCAGAGCCTTTCAAGGTCAGTGAGGACTGTGGACATAGGAGAACCTGTACTGTAACATCCTGTAACTCAAATTGTGTCCCAAATTTTCTGATCAAGGAGACTATGGGGCCACAGAGGAAAGTGATCGATGATGTAGAGTGTGCCTAAGGAGAGTCACATGAAGAGAAACATTCTCTCAGACTTCCACAGAGAGCAAATTGGCCAAGAAATAGCTGTGCCTCATCCATACTCACAAAGGATCTACAAACCGTGGTACAGCGTTTCAGGGTAAATCCTGAGGGGATTTGACTGACCTTGTTAGATACAAAAGTTACATTTCTTGTTATATAGGTCTTGCTTTATCTTGGTCTTAACCATCCAGCAGAGAAATATAAAAATGAGGTATAAAAAGTAAAGCCATATTAATTTGCTTAGTTGTAAAAGGCTCAAGTCAACAACTTCTGACATTGCTAGTCTTACGGATAACCCACTACTATTATGGACTACTGGAGTATATTGTATTATTTTGCTGAATTTACATACCTACAATATTTAAATGGCAATGGAATACCCATCTTTGACAAAACTAAACAAAAAAAGGGATACAAATGAAGGACCATTTTGTATCTGTATATACAAAATAGTTAGGATAGATATACAGCTACTTTCTCTTAATTCAATGAGAAGAAAGATTTGTACTAATAGTGTTTGGACAGGATATCATGTCTGCATCTTGTACTATGAATAACCACTAAGAAGACAACAATATGCAATGTATTAATTATTGAAACTGTCCTCTAACTGGTTTTGAAACTGTCTCATTGGTATTTGTTTCTCAATAAAATTAATACAAGAATAATAAAAAATATACTGGCTTCTTGTTTATTCAATAGTCACTGCTGTTTGATAGCCATAGCTGATGTTCAAAACTTCTGTTTTGCTAGCCATATATAACTGTTTCTTCTAAAGGGACAGATTATGTATGTTAATATAAACTTTTATTTTCAGGGGCATGTTCAGGCTGGGTAGTATGTAGAAAGGACTGGATACAGTCTTTGGAGCTCAATATATATTCTTAAGCGTGGGTTAAGAAGGTCTGTTAGACTCTAATTTATTCTGCTGCAGGTAGTAGTTTCTGTCAATTTTGAAAGGAAAAAAGGGCAAAAAAGGAATTCCTTCCTATCCCTCATTCTCTGTGCCCAATCTAAAGCTCATTTCACAGCAACTAATGCGACTAGCAGTGACATACAAGTGCAAGGAAGAGGCCAAAAGTGTGTTAGCCTCTTGTACTATGCATCTGGGCCTCCTTCATGGTGAATCTCTCATCCTGGGACCAAACTTATCAATAGGCTTACTTTTGCAGAGCCTTGGTTGTCATCTCTCCCAGAGTGGTATGAGGGCTGTCATTCTAGAGAGTCATCATTGCAGGAGACAGACATTCCTCTAGGGACTGATGCTATAACCCTATTTTTGAATTGGTGTCTGTTCAAATACTTAAGGGTGTCTAAAATTACTTTATATTCTATCAGTAAACTTCTCTGTGTTATCAAAATTAGCCTTCTTTCTTGACAGGAGAGAGAAGTGAAAGGGGTTAATCTCCATTGTTGCCCAAGGACAGAAAGGTTCATGAATTTAAACTAACATTTTCTCATTTGTGCTTTGTGTGTGTGAGGATGAAATCTTGGTGAGCTTTTTAGAACATGATCCAGAGATATATGAAAAGCAGCTTTTTGAAAGGGTACAGAGAGGAGGAAACAAGCCATTCTGGAACCTTAGTACTCAGAGCCAGCCACCAGAGCAAAGAGTATTGCAATGGATTAAAAAACTACTGTGATAAATTGTACTATATCTCACAGGCAGGGTACGGGAGAAGGTACAGAGTAGTTATGCTATGCAGGGCTCAAGAACTGAATCCTGCTCATGTCAAGGGTAGAAAGATAATCAAGACAAAAAAAATCTTTCCTAGGGTGGATCTATAATCTGTAGCAAATCATGCCTCCAACATCAGAAGTTATGATCAACTCAAGATGCATTGCAAAACTGAAAATTAGATAAATCACCAAAGAACCTGAATGAGGGTCTTCCAGTCTGTCACATAAGAGGCTCTTGACCAGGAACAAGCTAAACCAGAACAATTATGGGTCCCTTCCTGGATGAGCATAGGTTATGATTCCCTCAAACCTAGAGATTGGTGTTAAGTAACCTGTAACTTGCCTTTGATTTTTTTTTTAATATGGGGATCAAACTCAAAACATGCTTCTCTTATAGATGGACCTTGAGAGCTTGTTTGGAGGTTCTAGCAGGGGAGCGCGGCTACTCGTATACCCTTGACCGAGGAACGGTCCTCCTCTGTCGGAGGTGGTCGTCCTCTTCGACTGAGCTTGCAGCTTTGGGAGGGATGCACATGGATCATTGAGGGTGGAAGGGGACACCCGCCTAGCCAGCCAGATCAGCCGAATCAACACTGGCGATCAATGGGGTAACAGATGTCACAGCCAGATTGCCCTCACATCCAACTTCTCTTATAGATGGACACTTTTTTTCTGTGGGCTTAGGAGCTTCCAAATGGGAGGCAAACAAATGATTTTCAGGTTGGCAGAGAGAAGCACACTAGCATTTCCTGACACAATAATAACAATCATCTCCAACAGAGGTGAACTTTCAAATCATGTCCCATAGTCTCTGGCTGAATTCTCAGACAAACCTCTGCAAGCTGCAAAACAATTAGAAATTTTAAAAGCCATTTCACCAATCTGTCTAAAAGAGATTGCCGAATCCTCTCTTAACTGCCAAACAAGTCAGAACTAAATAGAGGCAAATCCAGCAACAAACATTGAAATAAGTCTCAATGCAGCTTATATGAAACAGCGATGCAAGGCCCTGCCTAGAAAAATAAAAAATTTCCTGTCATAGAAACCTAAATATTTCCCAACTCACAACTTTGATCATGGCTAAAACAACTAGTGCAAGGCATAAGCAATGAACAAACAAAGGATGACAATTGTTGATTACCTAAATGAATCGTTATCCCAAATTTAGACATAATATTTGGGGTGCCATGAAATAAAAGCAAATGCTTACCTCCTTCCAAGTATCATGGTGTGACTACCCCAGTGATATAGGAGAAATATAACTCCCAACCTTTTCATTATGATATATGTGAAGATTGTGTTTCCTGAGGTCAAAGAATGAATTCCAAGGGACAAAGTGGGTTAAGAATAGGAAAGGTTTTTTGAGAATTAGGTGGTCCTGAGAGACAGGAGGGGTCCCAAGTAGTTGCCGCAGAGGTCCTTTGTCAGAGGTATGTCTGAGGATACAGGAATGTCTCAATGTGGGTAAACTGTGGTCAAACTACAATGAACCTACAGGGTTCCAAGTACAGCCACTGAGCTAATGGTGACCCATATGTAAGGGAGCATATGGCTGATCTGAGTAACCATGTCTTATCTACCACTTCTAAAACAGGGACATTTTAGGAAGGGATGGAACATGGCTAGTCTTCCTGATGTGAACTCAGCTGTCCTCATCATCAAAGGGGCTCAGGACCTCCTTGTCATTGAGAATGGCTGCAGTTCACTTTGGGGCCTTACTGTAAGCATTTGCTTCTGGCTCCAGAGGGGAAAACAGTGCATTGTTCAGTCTCCTAGAGGAGAGTGTTAGGCTGGCATTCCTTGTACACACTCAGCTGCTCTCCATGTCAGAGGAGCTTGGGACCTTGCTGTTGCTGAGAATAGCTCTGGTACTTTTCAGGGGACCTCTGGTTTATACTTTGAGTGCCAGCTTTTGGCTTCAGTCTTATTCATCAGCCTGCTATCCTAGATCCTTCATGCCACTGTCACAGACTTTTGAGCTTCCACCTCTGGCCTTGGAGCCTTTCCAGTGCAAATGCATGAAACAAAGTTGCATGAGATGTGGTCTGGGACCCAGGGATCTGGCTGCACTCACAGGGACCATTGATAATGGATCCAGGCCTACAGCTGGATTCTTTTGGCTCTTAGTGTATGACCAAATTTCCTTTTGAGTTTAGCACTTTGGGTGACTACTATAAAATAATGTTGCCAATTATGTGTCCTATATTCCATTGTTTTTCTTACACACACTGACTACAGCACTTTTCAACCATATCTATTTCCTTTAACTCTTCAAATTGATTGAGTTTATTCCTGTTCTGTGTGTCTTCCCAGGAGAATTAAAGCATCATACCACAGCTATATGTAAGCAGCCATGTGGACAGTGACACAGTGAAAGCTAACTCTTGCAAACAACCCACATGCCCACCAACCAATGAACAGGAAAAAAAAGATGTTTGACTTTTTTTACTTTTAATATAATGGAGAATTACTCAGCCATACAAGGGTAAAATTGAGACATTTATTGGTAAGTCAGCTTGAGACCATAATCATCAGTGAAGTAATCAGACACATGTGCAAATATCACATTATCTCTCTGGTGTGAGAAAATGAATAGGTAGAAAACCCCACAAATGTACAATAGACAATGTAGGAAAGGAAAAAATGTTCAAAAGGAAAGGGGAAAGGAAGGGAGGAAGGCAATGGAAAAAATGAGAAGAGAAAGGTAAAATGCAAACCCAGCTTGGAGACAAGGGAGGGAAAGAGAGCTAGCAAAGAAGGAATAGAAATGCGATTTGCAAAAGAGGAATCAAGATATATCATGTACAGATACAAATAGTACCAATGATCTTCAATTTTACAAAAATTAATTGAGCTTGGACTGTAATTAAAGCTCAGGTTTCTTCTAACAGCAGCTCTTTCCTGCACGTGTGTACTGGAGCAGCTGGGCGCACTCGCTGAACACCCGCTGGATGTTCTCCCTGTCCATAGCACAGGTGAACTGAGGGTAGCAGTGGCGGTCCTCACCGCCTACAGCATTGACGATACTCAGAAACTTGTCCCGAATGAAGCACTTGGCCCGGGTCACCCGTGCATCCTCTCCGGGCTCAGGAGCAGCAGCATAAGGAGTAGTGTAGTGAGCAAATTCTGGAAAGTGCTCCTCGATCTTGGACTTCCCAGCAAGGACTTTCTCAGCCAGCAGATCTTGCTTGTTGAGGAAGAGAAGTACACAGAAGGGGTGGGGACATTTACACCACAGGGACCTGAAAATGTTGAGAGCCTCCTGCAGTCTGTTGGTCCCAGTGGTGTTCTGGTCGTAGCTGCTGCTGTCCACCACGAAGATGATGGCAGTCAAGTTGCTGAGGTACTCGGCCCATACCCGGCAGGTGTAGTACAGCCCATCTGCATACAACAGGTGGAAGTTGGCTTCATCCACTTGGAACTTGGTCTCAAAGATTCCGGGGATGTGAACGCTGCAGCGCAGCAGATCCTGGGGGCTGGGCTCATAGTGGGGCTGCCTGATGACGTCGATCTTGTCCAGAAAGTAGCGGGAGCAGTCCAGCAGCCCGGTCTGCGTGCAGCGGTCATAGCAGGAGCGCACGCCCTCGTCTTCCCACAGCACCTCGGCGTGCTCAAAGAACTCGGGCGGGAAACTGAAGCTGAGCTTGTCACTTGCACCCAGGATGTAGTCCACTCTGAACTGGTTCTCAGGATGGGCCAGCTTCAAGGGGGGCTGCAGCCTGCTCATGGCCACCAGGATGCTTTCAATAGCTTCCTTCAGGGAGTTTCTTACCTTTTGTACTTCAGCAGCCCGCTCACAGTCCCCATCAAATGCTGTCCCACACAGCATCTTTGCCTGCTTGAAAAGGGTGCTTTTGCCAGAGTCCGAGGTCCCCAGCAGCAGCAGGCGATGTGTGGCCCAATAGAGGCGCTCATCCTCCTTCAGCTGTCTCTGTGTCCTTTTGCTGACCTCACGCCATGCCTCCTCCTCGCTCTGGCCATATCTCCTGCAGTTCCCGATGCAACTCATGGCTAAGCTGAGAGATCTGCCCTAGATGCTGCTGTGGGGACGCTGAGGTGCAGAAGGTGCTGCTGGTCCAGGAGACCACGCTGCCGGCGGAGAGTACAGCGCTGGTGGTCAAAGCGCAGGATGCGCACAGCTCCTCACCTGCTCTTCGTGCCTCTGAAGGCCACTCCTGCCCCTGTGGGTTGCGGTGTGGGCTGTGAGTGCTGGCCACAGGAGGAGGCAGGGGTAAAAAAAAAAAAAGGCAAAGGTGGGCGGAGGAGAGGGAGGGAGCCTATGGGGAGAGGTGTGTTCTCCTTCAGGGTGGAGCATCAGGATCGCAGACAGAGCCCAACTCGAGCAGGAAATGCTGGTGGCCTCTCTTCCTCCGCCCTGAATGCATGCCCCAGTGGAGACAGTGGAGGCCTCAGGGAAGACCCCGCACTAGAAACAAATGCTCCAACCCCAGGCCATCCCTTGGTCTTTTTATTATCCCCTTGAGACTGGGTCTGGACCTGTAGTTCAAGCTGACCTTGAACAAACTATTCAGCCCCAGTGGCCTTGAACGCTAGGAATCTTCCTGCCCTGGCTCCCCTGTCCTTTGCACTTTTTTTATCTTGTACCTTGGATTAAACTCAGGAACTTTTGCTGGCCAAACAGGCTCTTATGCCGCTGAGCTGTCTCCCAGGCTCCTTGAAAGTTAATCCATACATGTTGTGTGTGTTCATCTGCAAATATTATGGGGGCTTTTGACTTGTACTAACTTAAATTCCTACAGTTTGAATATTAATCCTTATGGAAACATAGATGATTTGCAAGTGCTTTTTCTCTTGTTGAGAGGGCTGCCATTTCATTCTGTTGTTCCTATGCAGTGGGAAAGCTTTTTATTTTGATGCAGAGCAGATTTTTTTTTTTTTTAATTTGGACTCTGTGCAGTGTTTCTTTTGTTTTTACTGCCCGAGCTTTTGATTTCATATTCAAAAAGCAATCGCCACATAGAGTGGGAGGGAGAGTTCACACTTTTTTTTCAGTTATTTCATGGTTTAGAGTCTTACATTTGAGATTTTGATCCACTTAGGGATGAGTTTCATTGTTAGTGTTAGTATGTATTTATCTAGTTTAACCAATGCTATTTATTGAAGATATTATCCTTCTGCCATTGTGTATTGTTGGTACCTTTCCCAAGCATTATTTAGTCATAAGAGTAGGTATTTTCTGAGATTGGTGTTATGTTCCATTGTTGGGTATACATCTTTTATGGCAGCAAGATGTTATTTTCATTGCTGAAGCTGTGTAATACAATTTAAAATCAGGAGTGTTATACCTTCATCTTTATCCTTGCTCAATATTCCTTTAGTTATTTCAAGTCTTCATTGCTTCCATGCAAATTTTACAGCTTTCCTGTTTTCATGTGGAAAATGCGATTGGAATGATGAGAAATTGCACTGATCCTGTACATTGTTTAGGGTTGTATGAATAGTTTGACAATATTAAATATATTTATTATGAATATAGCCAGCTACTTATTCATTTATATCTTACTCTTTTTAGTATGAAGAGTTCTTACATTCGTTGTTAAACTTATTCCTAAGAGTATTTTTCTTTTCATGCTGTTATATGTGGGATTTTTTACATGGTTCACTGATGGTAGATACATAGTGTGTAGATTGCAACTAGTGTGCACATGTTGATTTTGTTTCCTGCAACTTCATTTACATTGTTTACCAGTTATGTGTCTCAGTATGGTCCTAGGGTTTTCTCTGTATTAGGTCATGTTATCTGCTAATTATACTTACTTGTTTCTGGTGCCGAAGCTTCCTATGTCTTTTTCTCACCTAGAATTTCTGGCTAGGACTTGCAGTCCTATATGGGAATGTAAGTGCTATATCAGTCTTGCTCCTGAGGCTGAAAAAGATCCCTGACAGGGAAGTTTATGGTAGAGACATTTAATTTGTGTCACAGTTTCAGAGAACTGAGTTATGGTTGCCTGGTTTTGGGCAAATCCAGTATGGCCAAAGGCATTAGAGAGGAAAACTATTCAATGCATGGCAGCCAGGAACAAAGAGTGGGAGAGAGAAGTCACTGAGGGACACAAAAATGTACTCTTTTAAATCACAGCTCCCAAGAGCCATCTTCACATTCAGTTTAAATGAAAGAACAATATGCTTAGTTATGAAAGCTTTTCAAAAAAATAGATTTTTCCTGAAGTGAGTTTCTGTGTTAGATGTAATTTTTTTAGCCTTCCTTGGGAGTGGCAAGTCATTTCCCAAAATGATGATATCCGTTTAAGTCTTATGATTTCTTTCATTGTTATATTATATGAAAGCATATGAATTTTATTCAGCTAAATTTACATCTTTGTTGGGAAATGGCAAAAAGTGCATTTCAGTAACCTAAGGGAAAAACAAAAGATGAAGTCACGTCTTAGTCACCTAGATGAGAGTGGCAGAAGTAGGTCTTCTCATCATGTAAACAACTAGTTCTTTTTTTTTTTTTTTTGGCATTTAACTTTAAACAGACTATTTGTTTATTATTTCTCAACTCCTTGAAAGTAAACTTTTGGGTTTTGAACTTTTCACTTACTGTCTCATAAACTGAATTTGCTCTTTAGTTTGGAACTTGTTAAAGAAAATGACTTTTAACTTTGGCCAAAATTGTTTAAAGCTATTTTTAGAAGTTCTGTTTGCATCTTTTAAAAATTAGTCTATCCAAACCTACATGGATTGTATCTATTTTTAAAAATACATTTCTCTTTAATCATTTAATGTTTCTGACTGACCTCTATACTTTCCTGACTACCTGTACTCTTTTCATTATTCTGGGAGAACTGCTATGTGATTTTAGACATTTAGTTGATTGGGTAGTAGCTGATTGGTAGTCTCCTTTTGGTTGTGATTGCTGTCTTACCAGCCATGTGATATAAAAGAAATATAACTCCTAACATGCCAGGCAGATCTCATACTAGTGTGTTCCCTGAAGTCAAAGGATGAATTCCATGAGACAAAGAAGTTTAAGATTAGGAAAAGTTTATTGATAGATAGGTGGTCCTGAGAGACAGGTGGTGTCCTGAGGGGATTGCTGCAGAGGCCCTTTTTCAGGGCTATTGCATACAGACATGTCCAATGTGCCTACAACATAGGTCAAAATACAATGAAGCTAGAGCACTGCAAGTACGGCCACTTAGTTAATGGTGATCCAGTTGAGAAGAGGGACATGTAGCAAGCAGATATGATTGACCTTGGCTTGCCTATTAATTCTGAAACAGGCATTTTGGGGAAGGCCTGGACCCTGGTCACTCACCTGGGTGTCTGATGCATATCTGGGCTCAAGGGTGTGGCCCGTACTTGTTACACTATAGTGTCACATTCTGCTCGTGCCTCAGGGAAGCACGCGAGCCCAGGCCCTGGGACTTTATCTTGAGGCCTTTCCTTACTTAGCTGCTCCTCCAGTCACAATTCTGATGTCTCTATTTTTCAGTGACTTCCTTGAGAACTGTGTCCCTTTCTGACTTTGTATTAATTTCAGTGTAACTTAAGAGTCTATAATATGTGCAATAGGGGATTCTATAACAATTTTTTTGACAGTTGGTCTTTTTTTGACAGGGAAAGACAAACGAAGAGAAACAGCTACCTTTTCTGACTATACAATCTGCATCAATAATACCATTGAAATCAAACTATTATTAATATAACATAAGAATCATTAATGTAGCAGGTTTTACCATGGAAACAGGATCTATAATTACACTCTAAACACTTAAACAAGTATTGGCTAAAAAATACGTACTAAGTCAACCAGCTTTATCTCTGTCAAAAATACAATAGTATTCAATAGTAATAGTATAACATTAGCTATATAAAGAATCATAAAACTCAATGCCTGTACTAGTGAAGATAGGAGAGTTGGGGATGCAGGGAATAAGAAAACTAAAATTTGAAATATTAATAAACAAAAGAGAAGGAGGAGAGAAAATGAGATAGGACATGGTATTGAAGAGCAAAAGGAAATCAATTGTATTAGATAGCAGAAAATGAAAATGGAGATAAAAAGAAGAAAAAAGGACAAAGAGAAATAAAAAGACCAAAAATAAACAAAGAAACAAATGACAACAACAAAAACAAAGACAGCAAGAAGCAAGGAGGGAAAAGAACTAACAGCAGGGATCTCTTTTTATTCTGAAGCATTGGTACATCAAAAGAAATCACCAAAGGAGTGAAAATAAGCCACAGAATAGAAAACAAATTCAGCCAACACTGTTTCAGACAAAGGAATTCTATCTAGAACCTGTAAAGATTTGAAAAAATCAGACCCCCAAATACAAATACCCAGTCCAAAAGTGGTCATCTGAGATGCATATGCACTTCTCAGATAAATATATACAGACAGCAAATAATAAATGAAAGAATGTCCGCCATCATTAGTCATCTGAGACATGGAAATTGAAAGAGCACTGAGATTCCATCTCACTCCAGAAAGAATGGCTGCCATCAAGAAGTCAACCTGGGACTGGTGAGATGGCTCAGTGGTCTAAAGCACTTACTTAGAACAAGCTTAGCAAAGCACAGGGACCACGGTTCAATCCCCCAGCACCACATGCCAGCCAGCCCCACACCCTGGTGGGCTGAGCTGGCCACTCACACACACACACACACACACACACACACACACACACACACACAAAAATTTAAAAAAAGAAGTCAACCAATAGCAAATGCTGGAGGGGCTGTGGAGGTGCATCCCTTCTCCAGTGTTGGTGGGAATATAGCTGGTTGCAGCCACTGTGGAAATCAGGGTGGAGATTCTTCAAAAAAGGCTTGGCCTTGAGGTCCCTTCAACCCAGCTACTGTCCTTCTGGGTGTTGTCCCAGAAAAAATAAAGACATCATACCATTGCAATATATGTGTACCCATGTTTAAAGCAGCAGTTTGTAAAAGCTACAATTTGAAAACTGAGGAATGCATAAAAATGTATTTTTATACAATGGGGTACCACTAAGCTATAAAAAAGGGTAAACCTGAGAGTTTTATAAGTATATGGCTGCAACATGAGAATATACTTGCAAGGGGAGTAAACCAAGCCTCACTTGGACATTGTATTGTCTCCCAAGTACAAGAAGTTAATAGAGTGAATAAGAGCCAAAATGTACAATAAGTTTTAGGAAATGGAAAGAAACTGTTCAAAAGGAAAGAGGAAATGGGATATGAGAAAGGAGTAAAGAAAGAAAGGGAAAAGATTATATACATATATTAAATTAGCTAGGCTATTAATTTCTATTAGTTCTTTTAAAAGAAAGTACAGGCTTATGTCCTTTGATAAATTTTTCATTCATATGTCTTACAATGTGAGAAGCTACATAAAGGTAACAGCAAGCAATGTACTAACCATTGTGAACGTCCTCCTTTGGTTTGAAATTGGGTAGCATTGCTTTTAGAGGTTTTTGTCTTTAAAACAAGTAGAGCAAAAATTCTATACTTGACTAAAATAAGTTTCTTATGTTCTCATTGTTAGGCTTGTCATTACTACAAAGTGATCTTTAAGAGTTAAAGGGTGTTGGAATATTAATCTCCAAAATATTTTCACTACTCAGTTCATGACTGGTTAAATAAACAACTATTATCTTAGCAAATGACAAGATATGTTTGGAAATATTCATATGTGTGCATTTAAAAACCAGCTATGTTGTGAGTCTAGGATTGAAAATTAACTTTATAGTGTTAAAACTACTTAAGTTTCTTTTTATATATTTTTTAAGTTTCTTATTTTTTATGTATTTGGTACAAGGTCTTTCTATGCAGCTCGAACTCACAGAGATCCTCCTGTTTTCAGTCTCCCCCTTGCTGGGATTACAGGCATGTTCCACCATGCCCAGGCTCCATGCCCGGCTAAGCATGCCTGGAGGGTGGGACCAGCACCGCTTGTGGTGCTGGGAATCAAATCCATGTCCCTGCACTTGCCTAAGCAGGCGCTCAGTCCAATGAACTATCTTTCTGGCCCTCTAAGTTTCAAACATACGTAGTAACTAATAGGTGCCCTGTATACACAATATATCTTTAGAACTTAAACATAGAAAATGATCAAAACTTGATATCTTTTTCAATTTGGTCCTAACACTTAAACTTGATTATTTTCCCTTAAATGAGTATTTTCATATTATATAAATGAGATATGCTCATATATTGGTTCACAAGTATGTTTGCTGTCACTAACACTGACTCCTGAACTTATCAGAAATATAAAAATATCTTTAATCTTGTCAATTTAGTTACACCTTATAAAACCTGTGAAAGGATTCTAACTTTTGTCTTCAGAGTATAAACTAATTATATGCACCAATTTCTATGCATGTGTGATACCGATAATGAGCTGTAATAACCTCCTGGAATATTAAATAGCACATAGTCATACACTGGTTCAAAAATACTTTTGTTGGACAGGGGAGATAGCTCAGTGGCATAAGCACCTCTCTGGCAAGCACAAGGTCCTGAGTTTGATTCCCGTAGCCAGGAAGAAAACTACCTCTGTTTGTCTGAACAATTATGTTCATAAAGAGAAACATTCAGCAAAATCTTGCTTCCATTCATGAACTCAGCATCAGGTGATGATCACAACTGCAGACATCTTCCTCATATGATCGGGAACACAGCCATCGTCCCCACAGTATGGAATGAATTAACTTCATGAAACAAGGTGGCACTGTATTTGTGTTTCCCAAGTACACACATTCAGACATACAAAATTGAAAAAAAACATCTTACCATATTGTTGACTTCTATCTAAAGGTATTTATGATTATAATCTGCTTGGGTTCAAGCATCTGTCTATCCCTTACTAGTGTTCCAGCTCTTTGAGATGAAATGTGCTTGTCAGCCCAGCCAGACAGATGACACAGACATTGCTTTAAGGCTTGTGATGCATATCAGATATGTGTTACAACACTTAGGGTTGCTCATACACAATGCAGTCCCAGTCATGTCACTATAAAAAGTAAATGTTGCACATTAATAACATACACAATACTTCTATAGACAGGGTCTTTTTGAGACAGGGTCTTTTTGAGATAGGGTCTCACTGTGTAACCTAGCTTGGCCTTGAACTCACTATGTAGCCCAGCCTGGTCTTGAACTCATAGAAATCCTCCTGCCCCAGCACATTTGGCTCCAGTGGATTCTTCTTAAATGGCACTCTACTAAAAGATAACAAATTTAGGTAACAGCTTCTTTATGTCATTTAATATCTTGTAATTAGATAAAGATACATGATTAAAAAGTTATTCTATATGAAGATGAACAGTATATATATATTTCAGGGACAACAACAAATCCCAGAACTGGTTGCTGAGACAGGGAAATTGATGCAAGTTCGAGACCAACTGGAGCTACAAAGTGAGCTCAAGGTCAGCAGTATATGGTGAATAGAAGTGGTGCATTTTGGTCACTTTCCCATGTGTGGAACAAGATCTTCAACAGACAGAATTTAAGGAGGAGAGATTTATTTTGTGTTATGGATTTGGAGAACTGACTTACGGTTGGTTGCTTCTGGGAAAATCCAGTACGGCCAAACAGAATTATGTAGGAAAGTTGTTCAACCAATAGCAGCCAGGAACAGAGAGTGGGAGAGTGAAGGTGCAGATGCACAGAGACAGGGACTTTCCATATCACAGCCCCATAAGCCATCTGTAACCATCTGTATCATAACCCCCAAAGCACATTCAGTGTGAGTGGAACCACAGTGTACTTAGGTATGAAAGTATTTTGGTCTTTTGAGGTTATTTTTTCTGAAGTATTGGTTGTATCTTGTATAATTTTCTTTTAGCCTTCCTAGATAATGGAAAGTTGTTTCCCAAAACCATGATACCAATTCACTGTGTTATGATTTATTCCACCCTTATACTACATCATAGCATGCAAATTTTGGTCTGCTAAACTTGTATCTTCACTGGGAAATACAGGAAAACTGCATCTCAGCGCCCTAAAGGAAGAAAGAAAGAGTTAAAAATCACATGTCAGTCTCCTTAGATGCATGTGAGATAAGTAGGTCATCTCAAATATGTAAAACAACAACTAGTTCATTTCTTTGGAATTTAACTTTAAACGGACTATTTGTTTACCATTTCTCAACACCTCGTCTATACTTTTATTTATTTTTTATTTTTTTATTTTTTGGCTGTACCAGAGATTGAATTTGGGACTTTGCACTTGCCAGGCAGATGCTCAAGCCTCTGAGCTGTATCCCTGTCCTTGAACATCAACTTTTGAGTTTTGAATTTTGTACTTACTGTCTTATAAAATTAATCTACTCATTCATCTGAAACTTACCAAAGAAAATGACACTTAATCTTTGCCCACAATTCGTTAGAGCAATTTTTGGAAATTCTGTTTTCTACTTTTAAAAATTAGTTATTCCAAATCTGTGTGGATTGTATTTATCTTTGTAGTAATCATTTTCATTAATTATTTAATGTTTGTGACTGACATCACTACATCCAATGACTGCCTGCAGTCTTTTCACTATTCTGAGAGAACTGAAAAGTGCTTTAGATATTTAGGTAATTGGGTATCTGGTCTGCACTTTTGTCGTGATTGCAGTCTTATGATCCACGTGATATAGGAGAAACACAACTCAACCTATCTGATATCAAACTGCAGACTGTGAAGTTTCTGTCCCTTGCAATCAAAGAAGGAATGACAAGGGACAAAGGAGGTTAGTAGTCTGAAAAGTTTATTGAGAGATAGGGGGTCCTGAAAGTCAGAAGGATTAGCAAGTGGTTGGTCACAGATGCCCCTTGTTGGGGTACTGCACACCACAAAGTTATTATGTGAGTACAACATGGGGGAAACTCCAATGAACTTGTAGGCCTTCATGTATATCTACTTAGCTAATGGTGACCCAGTTGGGAAGTGGGACATGTAGTAAGGACATATGGCTGACATCATGAATCTTGGCTCATCTATTATGTACAAAACAGGGACATTTTGGGGGAGTCATGGACACTGGTCAGGTGCCTGGATTTCTGATGTGTATCTGGGTTTAAGGTCCTGGGTAGTACTCGTTACATTGTAGTCTCATTATAGTCTCATGTTCTACTCATCCCTTAGGAAGCATGCAAGCCTAGACACTGTGACTTCATCTTGAGGCCTTTCTTTATTTAGCTGTGCCTCTAGTCACAATTCTGGTATCTTTATTTTTCACTGACTTCCTTGAGAGCCCTGCCCCTTTCCGAACATGTATTAAGTTCTTTCTACCTTCACTGCCTGTAGTATTCTCCCTTCTGAAGAAGTACACCTCCCTGCAATGAGTACAAAGTGGGTGTGTTTCAATCTAGCTTCTAGGAATTGATTAGGGTTGCTGTAAGGAAGAGTGCAGTTAAGAGCCTTCTCTAGACAGTCAAACTAGTGGGCACTGAGTACAAGATATGTTGGGGCTTACCGTCTATGGGGTCTCTTCAGAGGATCCATCTAGTAGACCCCAATCACAGAAGTTCAGCACAGGTATTGTTGGTTCATTAGTATGAATGATAAGATCTTGGAAGATCTAGGTGAGAATAAACAAATTTTTGCAAGACATTAAAGCATACATGACCAAAGAATGAGCATCAGAATGGGAAGAAAGATGGGGGACAACAGCCACAGGCAGACACTGAACTTTAGGGTTCAGAGGAACAGTTGTGCCCTTTTGGCTCATGGCTTTCTTTACTAGTTGCAGTAGTCTGGTATTTCTTTGCCTTAAGTCCATCTATTTTTAACTATAAGAAAGTGGAGAGTTCAGTGGTGCTGAAGGGCCATTTTATCTAAGGAATTGAAAGACTTTTATAGCTTATCCTGTAGCTTTCTAGGCTCACTGAGTCATAATACTGAGCAGCTACAAGTATAGATGCAAACTGCCAGCAGAGGTAAGTGATTGGAGTCCCTTTCTTATATCTAACATTTATTACTATAGTAATACTTTTTTACATCTTTGGTTTTACTTTTCTGCTGAGTGTTCAACTCCAAGTTAAAGTGAGAACTGTCCTGATCAAAATTAATATCTTTATTTTTATTTTTTCCATAATTTTATTGAGAAACAAATAGCAATGAGACAGTTTCAAACTAAATTGGTAGGACATGGGGCTGGTGAGATGGCTCAGTGGTCTAAAGCACCTACTTAGAACAAGCTTAGCTAAAGCACAGGGACCACGGTTCAATCCCCCAGCACCACATGCCAGCCAGCCCCGCCCCCTGGTGGGCTGAGCTGGCCACACACACACACACACACACACACACACACACAAATAAATAAATAAATAAAATTATAAAAAAAATAAAAATAAATAAATTGGTAGGACAGTTTCAATAATTAACATATTGCATACATTCTTCCTGGTGGTTAATTGCTGTACAAGATGAGGACATGATATCCTACTTACAAACACTATTAGAACAAATCCCTCTATTCATTAAGAGAATGCAATTATATATCTATCCTAACCATTTTGAATACACAGTTACAAAATGGATATTCATCTGTTTCCCCTTTTAAAATTAATATCTTGATATAGATCAAGTTCAATTTTTTTTTGACCCATGGATACAACCACTCAGCTCCTCTGACAGTGTTAGCCACCAGGACATGTTACAGTGTTGCTTGACTGTGAGGCTTCTCATGGAACCTTGAAGGCATTAATCTTTCAGCTGACCTCATTTTTTGTACACTCTACATTGGTTGGCTCCTGGTTCCTAGGGCTCAACAGTCTCCGAGTCAGGTGTTTGGGTGACTCATCTGTGTGGCAAGTTTGTGTAGCAAAAGTCCCATCCTCATAGTTCCCTGTTGATTTAGAAGGCCAGGGAAAAATGTTGTGCATCCTCTTTGTCCAGTTAGCTTAACAGCTCTCATTTTAGACCTCAGTGGTTGATCACTCAGGAGAGCAGTTTAAATACATCATATGACCAAAGAATTGCTATTTTCTAGTCACAGATGAATCTGTACAGTATGTTAACAGACAACAATTATAAAGTTCCACAGAGAAAACTTGAGATCAAAAGCAAGGTGACATTTTAGATAGCAATCATGGTGACAGTAATTTAAATTTTAGTTGGTTTTTTTTTTTTTTTTTTTTTTTTTTTTTTTTTTTTGTTTTTTTTTTTTTTATTTGAGAGGTTTCACTATGCAACATAGGCTGGACTTTAGCTCCTTTTGTAACCCAGGCTGGTCTCAAACTCACAAAAGTCTTCATGGCTCAGTCTTCTGAGTGCTCCAGTTCTAGGTGTGGGCCATCACCCTAAGATGCAGAATTTTTTTTTAAATTTTTTAGGGAAGGGACTACGGGGTATTCAGGGTCTCACTACTAGATCAGACTCATAGTGATTCTCCTGTTTACAGCCTCTCAAATGCTGGGATTATAGGAGTGAGCCACAACATTCAGTCTCAATTGTAGTCTCAGCATGCCCCAGGGGTGGGGCTGGCACAGCAGGCCCAGAGGATCGAATCCCTGGCCCCTGTGTCTGCTTGCAGACACTTTAATCCATTGAGATGTTTGGCCAGCCCTAAGATACAGGATTTGATATTGTCTCTGAAATATATTTAACTGTTCATCTGAGTATAAAATAACTTTTTATTCAGGTAAATTTATCTAATTACAACAAATTAAATGACATAGAGAAACTTTTACCTAAATTTGTTATCTTTTGATAGAGTGTCATTTAGAAGAATACACTTGAGCCAGGTATTGTGGGTCAAGCCTATCATCCCAGCATGCAGTAAGGTGGGGCAGGAGGATTGCTATAAGTTCATGGCCAGACTGAACTATGCTTTGAGACCCTGTTACAAAAGAACCTGTCTATAGAAGGGCTACACATAGTATTAATATGTAGCTTTTAATTTTATAATGACATGGCTTGGACTGCAGTGTGTGTTAGCAACTCTAAGTGTTGTAACACATATCTGGTACACATCACAAGCTTTAAAGCAATGTCTGCATTATTTGACTGTCTGGCTCATGTTGGATTGGCAAGTGCATTCCATCGCAAAGAGCTGGAACACAAGTAAGGGTTGGACAGATGCTTGAACTCAAGCAGATTATGATCATGAATGTCTTTAGGCAGAAATTAAAAATACAATAAGATGTCTTTTCTATTTTATGTCACAGAAGACATGTACACTTGGGAAACACAAATACAGTGCCACCTTGTTTCATGAAGTTAATTCAGTCCACGATTGTGTGGACGATGGCTAGGTTCACAATCACATGTGGCAGATGTCTATAGTTGTATCACCTGGTGCTGAGTTCATGAATGCAAGCAAGATTCTGAAGAATGCCTCTCTTTGTGAATCCATTTGTTCACACAACAGAAGCATTTATCAAACAGCATATTACTGTATACCATTTAACATACTATGAGTTTTACAGCTAATAATTGTTATTATTACAGCTATATAGCAATATTTGCATATGTTCAGTTTCTTCTCTTAAGACAAAAGAAAGGTTCCTTTTCTCCCACAGCCTCTCCAACATTTGCTGTTGGTTGATTTCTTTATGATAGGCATTCTTTGTGGGGTAAGATGGTATCTCAGTGTTGTTTTAATTTACATTTCTCCGATGGCTAGTGATGTGGAGCATTTTTTCATATATTTATTAACGTCTTTAATTTCATCCTCTGAGAAGTGTTTATTCATCTCAGATGCCCATTTTTGGATTGGGTCTTTAAATTTTGGGGTCCTAATGATTTTTAGTTCTCTATAAATTCTAGAGAGTAGACCTTTGTTCGAATACTTATTAGTCAAGATTTTTTCAAAATTTGTGAGTTGTCTTTTCACTTTGTTGGTAATTTATTTGATGTGCAAAAACTGCTTAATAAAAAGAGGTCCTAGTTGTGAATTATTTTAACTATTACCTGTATGATTTGATTTTTGTTCATGAACTCTTTGCCTGACTCTATGTCTTCAAGAGTTCCTCCTACTTTCTCTTCCAGGAGATTTAGTGTCTCTGTTTTAATGTTTAGATCTTCAATCCATTTTAACTTTAGCTTAGTGCATGGTGATATACTTGGATCAAGTTTTAGTTTTCAGCATGTAGAGAACCAGTTTTTCTAGCGCCATTTGTTCAAGAGGCTATCTTTCTTTGAGTGAGTATATTTGACCCCTTTGTCAAAGATAAGGTGGCTGAGTGTGTTCGTAGGGGCTTCAGCATCTTCTAATCTATTCTATTGATCCTCAGATCTATTTCATTGCCAGTACCATGCTGATTTTATCACAGGAGCTTTTTAGTATAATTTCAAGTCAGGAAATGTAATGCCTCCTGCCTTGCCCAGGATTGCTTTTGTTATTCTAGGTCTTTTCTGGTTCCAAATAAATTTTAGGAATGATTTCTCTAGGTCTGTGAGGTATGTTGGTGGTAGATCAATAGGGATTGCATTAAATCTGTACAGCAATTTTGGCAATATGGCCATCTTCACAATGTTGGTTCTTCCTATCAAGGAGAATGGAATATCTTTCCATTCTCTGAAGTCCTCTACGATCTCTTTTTTAAGAGTACTGTAATTTTCCTTGAAAAGATCTTTGACTTCCTTAGTTAGAGTAATTCCAAGGTATTTCATTTTCATCTGTGCTATTGTAAAATGTATTGTTTCTATAATTTAACTCTCAGTGTGTTTGTTATCTGAGTAGAGGACTGCTATTGACTTTTGAGTATTGACTTTATAACCTACTATGCTACTGAATTTCTGTATTAATTCTAGTAGCTTCTTGGTGGAGTTTTTTGGGTCTTCCAAGTAAAGTATCATGTCCTCTGCAAATTATGATAATTTAACTTCTTCTTTACCTATTCTTTTATTTCTTTCTCTTCTCTAAAGGCTCTAGCTAATGATTCCAGAACTATATTGAATAGGAGTGGTGGTAGAGTGCATCCTTGTCTTGTACCAGATCTAAGAGTAAAAGATTTCAGTTTTTCCCCATTAAGGATTATGTTAGCTATTGGGTTTTCCTAAATGGATTTTACCAGATTGAAATAGAGGCCATCTATTCCAATTTTCTGTAGGAGTTTGAACATAAATGACTGTTGGAGTTTGTCAAAAGCCTTTTCTGCATCAATGGAGATGTTCATGTGGTTTTTAGTTTTTGCTGTATTGATATAGTGTATTACATTGATAGATTGTCGAATATTGAACCATCCTTGCATCCCTGGGATGAATCCTACCTGGTCATAGTATCTGATCTTCTTGATGGCTTGCTGTATTCTATTTGCTAGTATTTTATTGAGGATTTTGGCATCTTTGTTCAT
>NW_004524762.1:257855-259071 GCF_000260255.1 Octodon degus | reverse complement strand
TTTCATGGAAGAGTTTGAGGAGCATAGGGACTGCATCTTCTGTAAATGTCTTGTAGAATTCAGCTGTGAATCCATCTGGACCTGGACTTTTCTTTACCGGTAGGTTTTTAATTACATCTCATATTTCATTGGCTGTTATTGGGCTATTGAGGGTGGTTATATTTTTTTGATTCAGTTGTGGTAATTTGTACCTTTCTAGGAATCTGTCCATTTCTTCTATGTCTCATATCCTGTGAGAGTAAAGATTCTCAAAGTAGCTATTGATAATCTTCTGAATTTCCACTGGGTCTGTGGTAATTACATCCTTTTCATTCCTTTTTGCTTGTATTTGAATTTTTTCTTTCCTCTTTTTGATGAGGTTATCTAGGGGCTTATCAATTTTATTTAATCTTTCAGAGAATTAGCTTTTTGCTTTGTTAATTCTTTGACTTGTTTTGCTCATCTCAATTGAATTAATTTTTCCTCTAATCTTTATGATTTCTTCCTGTCTTTGGCTCTGGGTTTGGTTTGTTCTTCCTTTTCTAGTTGTTGAAGGTG
This sequence comes from Octodon degus, assembly GCF_000260255.1. Taxonomy (NCBI): domain Eukaryota; kingdom Metazoa; phylum Chordata; class Mammalia; order Rodentia; family Octodontidae; genus Octodon; species Octodon degus. The sequence goes on along the minus strand of NW_004524762.1, from coordinate 258,534 downwards.
TAGGATTAGGTTATTTATTTGTTCCCGTTCTGCTTTCCTATTGTGTGAGTTCATATCTATGAATTTCCCTCTGAGAACTGCTTTCATTGTATCCCATAAATTTCAATAAGTTGTGCTTCAATTTTCATTGAATTGTAGATGTTGTTGAACTCCTTGTTTAATTTCATCTGTGACCCATTGATTGCTAAGTAGTGTGTTATTTAATTTCCATGTATTAAAGTTTTTTTCTGGTTTCTTTTGTTTTTTATTTCCTGTTTCATTGCACTGTGGTCAGATAATATGCATGGACAATTTCTGTTTTCTTGCATATACTTAAGCATGAGCTATGGACCAGTATGTGGTCTATTTTAGAAAATGACCCATGTGCAGCTCAGAAAAATGTATATTCAGCTGTGCTTGGGTGGAACACTCTGTATTTGTCCACCAAGTCCATTTGTTTCAAGCTCTGGTTCATTTCTGTTATTTCTTTGCTAATTTTTTGTGTGGTTAACCTATCTTTTTGGGAGAAGTGAGTGTTAAGTTCTCCTGTTAAGACTGTGGTATTGGACATTAGATTTTTCATGTCTATGAAGACTTACTTTAGATAGTTGGGTGCTCCCATGTTTGGTGCATACATATTTATGAGTATTACCTCTTCTTCTTGAATTTTTCCCCTAACCAGTATATAGTGGCCTTCTTT
>NW_004524762.1:254958-256030 GCF_000260255.1 Octodon degus | reverse complement strand
TAATTATTGAAACTGTCCTACTAATTTGGTTTAAAATTGTCTCATTGCTATTTGTTTCTCAATAAAATTATGGAAAAAAAAGATCTGAAGCTCTGTCTTCACTTTCAGTTCAATGGTTTTGCAAGCTTGTGATTGAGATTTTACATTCCTCTATATCTCTTTGACTCTGCTTCATGCAATCTATTTCTTTCTTGTATTGCTCATTCAAGGAATCCATCATTTTTCTAATATCCTCTATTTTTTATCAATATCTTCTTTAGAAGCAGTTATTAATTCTTTTTCTGCAGTATTTTTTTCAGATTGGGTTTCCTCCCTATGTTTCTGTTGTTGATTCTTTACTTCAGGTGCTATGAGTTCCGAGAATTCTTTTTTTCTTTCAGAAAATTCTGTTCTGAGTTCCTCTATAACTTTCAGCTGTTGCTTATTTACTATTGACGCTATTACTTCGTACATTTGAGCTGAGCTGGTAGAAAAGAATTCCGTTCTGAGTTCCTCTCAGACTTTCTGCTGTTGCTTGTTTACTATCAATGCTATGAATTCATACATTTGAGCTGAGCTAGTGCCTCTGAACTTGTTCTGGGTGGGCATTTGGTTTCCTCCATATGTTTCTGCATTTGATTCTTTACTACAGATGTTATTAATTCAGGGATTTCTTTTTTCATTTCCAATCTGGGTTCCTCTATACCTTTCTGGAGCTGTTTCTTTATTTCAGATACCATTGATTCATTGATTTCAGTTATGTGAATTCCACTTTGTTCTGTGTTAGTGTCCTCTACCCTTGTTATGGGTCGGCTTGGGTTCTGAGATTGCATTTTCTTCCTTCTTGTTGGCATTGTGTATAGCACTGTCTTCTGACCTTTGCTGTAGAGCTTTAGTGCAGTTATAACCTTAGCACATACTGCAGTTCAGGTGCAGGTCTACAAAGTTTGAATTTATCCAGCTGTGCCTTGCTTGGGTCTGGCTGCTGTGCTCAGATCCTTCCTGCTGCTGCCCTTGGGAGTGAACCTGTTGTGCCCCTCTGGCAAGATGTCCTGCTTTTGGACTAGCTGGGTGTTTCTGTCCTCTACACTTT
>NW_004524762.1:243402-245512 GCF_000260255.1 Octodon degus | reverse complement strand
TGTGCTCCACTTCTTTCTGCTGCAGGCATTAGAGTTGAACCCTTTGTGTCTGGCAAGATAGTCTGCTTCTGAATCAGCTGGGTGGGTCTTGCCTCTAGCCTGTTTGCAGGGAGTTCTGCTGAAGGATTCCCTGCTGGGCTTGCAGCCTTGGTTGAATGAGGATCCGCAGGCCCCTGGTACTCTCACTCACTCGCTGGGCCTGCGCTCTGGGTCTGTTCAGGATCCAGAGGGCCCTCCATCGTCTTGCTCACTCACCAGGCCTGCGCTCCGTGTCTGTTCAGGATCCGTGGGCCCCGGGTTGTCTCACTCACTCGCCTGGCCTGTGCTCTGGGTCTGACATCCTTGTCTTGTACCAGATCTGCAAGTAAAGGATTTCAGCCCTAGCCTTTCAAGGTCAGTGAGGTTCAGGACATAGGAGAACCTATACTGTAACATTATGTAACTCAGTTGTGTTCCAAATGTTCTGATCAAGGAGATTATGGGGCCACAGAGGAATGTGATCAGTGATGTAGAGTGTACCTGAGGAGATTCACATGGAGAGAAAACATTCTCTCAAGCTTTCACAGAGAGTAAATTGGTCAAGCAATGGCCATGACTCATCCACATGGCTGACACTGACAAAGGATGTACAAAGTGTGGTACAGAGTTTCTGGGTAAATCTTGAGGGGATTTGACTGACCTTATCAGATACAAAAGTTATATTTCTTATTATATATATCTTGTTTTATCTTGGTCTTAACCATCCAGCAGAAAAGTATGAAAACAAAGTATAAAAAGTAAAGCCACATTAATATGCTGAGCTGTAAAAAGCTCAATTTAACAACTTTGGACACTGCCAGTCTTATGGAAAACCCACTACCATTATGGACTACTGGACTATATGGGGAGATTCTGCTGAATTGAAGCACCTACAATATTTAAATTACAATGGAATGCCCATCTCCAACAAAACTAACTAAAAAAGTGAGAGAAATGAGTGACCCTTTTGTATCTGTATACTCAAAATAGTTAGGATAGCTATACAGGTCCATTCTCTTAATTCAATGAATAGAGAGGTTTGTTATAATAGTGTTTGAAAGAGGATATCATGTCTGCATCTTTTACAATGAATAACCACTAAGACAACAATATGCAATATATTAATTATTGAAAATGTGCCAGTAATTGTTGTGATACTGTCTCATTGAGATTTGTTTTTCAATAAAATTATTTTAAAAAAGACAAAAGTTAGGCTCCTTTAACATGTTTTATAAGGGATAAGTAAATTGAGATGTCTAAAGATATTTTTATATCTCTAATTATATTAAGAAACAGTGTTAATGGTAACAAATATACTCGTTACTCAATATACTATAGCAGCAGATGATAGCATGCAAAGACAGACACCACAATGGAAACCAAGTGGTGAGCAACAAGGAAACTTCTATTGCAAGCATTTGACAGACTGATGTCCTGACATTGGGTCAGGATCCCCACTGTTGTCGGTACCCGCCTGAACTCTGCCTTTAGGTTGTATACTTTTTAGATTCATAATGACCACATTATTTCATTTTTCAAGAAAGTTTGCATTTCCTAGATGCTGTTGACCATCCATCTACCATGGGGGAAGTGTGGCTTAATGCTTGTCCTATCTCCCAAGTTGTCCTAACTATTTGTACCTATTTAGGACCCTGATTTTCTCTAAGTGGGTTTGTGTTTAACTACACAGAAGGAGGTGAGGGCATGAATTCATCTTGTTTAAGTGAACTTAAGTGACCTTTCTTTAAAATGGGGAATGGAAAGGTAGGGTCTTTAGGTGCATCCATTTCTCTATTATGCATAGTATCTTTGATCAAGGAAAATCTCTTCAATTCTTATAGACAAATAATAATTGACATTGCATACATAGAATCAATATTTTCATGTTATCTAAATGAGCTAACAAGTTGGATGTTAATACGCTACTAACTTTAAAGACTTCTTTAATTATGTTTTTCTTAACTACCGTCCACCCAGTGAACAAAGATATTTGGGATATATCATGAGTGCCTATTTATGGATACATTATCCAAAATAGAACACACATCTGAAAATTGACACATATGTGCATATACAACTCAAATTACATATA
>NW_004524762.1:223339-231397 GCF_000260255.1 Octodon degus | reverse complement strand
GAGGCTCACTAAGAGTCTGAACTGGGTAGTGAGACGCTGTGCCAAGTGAATAATTACATCAAGGACTAAAATGTTCTTCCCTTTTTAATCACTTAATGCGGCTAACTGATATCTGCACTTCTATGACTGCATGCACTCCTTTCTCTATTGTGGAAGCATTACACAATGATTTTACACAATTAGGTAGTTGGGCTTCTGTCTGATGGGATTTCTGTCTTCCCATCCATGTGATATAGGAGAAATGAAACTCCTAAACTTCCAACTATCAAACAAGCGAAGTTCATGTTCCCTGAAGTAAAAAGCATGAATTTATGAAAGGTTTATTGAGAGACAGGAGGTCCTGAGAGACAAGACATGTCCCAAGGGGATTGTTGCCGAGGTCCCTTTTCAGGGCTATTGTATACAGAAATGTCACAATGTGCATACAACCCTGGTCAAGCTACAAATGAACAAGAGGATTTCAAGTATGGCCACTTAGCTAATGGTGATCCAGATGGAAAGAGAGACATGTAGTGGGGGGTACATGGATTATTATTAACCTTGGTTCATCTATGATTTCTGAAACAGGGACATTTGGGGAAGTCCTGATGCTTGTCACTGCCTGCATGTCTGATGCATATCTGAGTTTAAAGGCCTGGGCAGGACTCATTACACTAGTGTCATGTTCTACTCTTGCCTTAGGGAAGCATCCAAGCCTAGGTCGTATGACTTTATCTTGGGGCCTTTCATTATTTAGCTGCTCTTTGTGTCAATATTCTAGAATCTTTATTTTTTAGTGACTTCCTTGAAATTCATGTTCCTTTCTGATTTTTATTAATTTCTATCTAACCTCTGTGTTTATAATACATAGAGAAGGAGGAGATTTAATAACTTTTTTTGTTTGTCTTTCTGTACACTTGGAATAGGCTTGAGTTATCTCCGTCCTTCAGGCTAGCATGTATGTAGGCTCTGTATGTAGTGCAGGTTGCCCTCAAACTCATACTGGTCCTCCTCCTTCAGCCTCCCTCATACTCAGCTTGTAGGTGTGTGCCCACACACCAAATCTCTATAAGTAATTTTTGTAAAGAAGTGTAGTACAGTGCTGTTTGTACTTTTAAGGTAAATTTTAAAAATTCTTAGATATAAATCTTAGTAAGCTTTTTCATATTTCATTGTTTTTACAAGATGTGAATGAATGATGTGGTATTACTAGCATGTGCCTTGTTAGCCCTTCATGTTCTTGCAAACCATAATGAGGTGTGTCAGTCATTTTTGTTTTTATTACTTTGTTGGTTGACTTTTTGAGTCAAGGTCTCCCTCTGCTGTTTAGAGTAGCCTTGAAATCACATTTTAACCCAGGTTGGTCTCGAACTCACAACAATACTGCTTTAGCCTCCAGGGTGCTGGTACTACAAGCATGTGCCACAATGCCCTGAAGGTATGACCGTTTCACTGCCTAATACATGTTTAAAAGATAAGGACATTTTTTAAATTTACCTCCTTCCAGTTTACCTCTAGTTGTCATCGTTGGGGAGAATCAATCATTCTCCAAGCTTTGTCACAATTAGCCTGCTTAATGGCAGTGTGCATTATCCTCTTATTAATTGGCAAACTAAACCTTTTGTGAGCTGAAGAGCAGATGGAAAGCTGTGGTGAAATGTGTACTCAAACTGACCTCTTCTGAAGGAGTTAAACAATTCTCTGTGCTTGTTATTTGATGTGTAAAATGAGGGCTTTTTCAGCATTCTTTCTGACATCATGCAGACAAATCTGGTTCAATATAGAAAGCAATTTGCTATAATTTAATAAAAAATGTTTAATGAGGTAGAATGTAATATTAATTACACTCACCTTCATAGAAATTCATAGGTTTTAATGGCAACAGCAATAGGGGCAGCATAGCAGAAAAGCAGAAATAAGGGGAGGGGAAGCCTTTATTAACTCTAAACACAGGGAGAGGATTGAGGGCAGGGAGATGCGCGGGTCCTCTGGCCTGTGACAGGGAGCCTGAGACTTCATGGACTTTTGTTAGAGGTGGAGTTTGAGAGGCAGGTTTAGTGATGTGTAAGGAGCTGATTGGAGGCTCCCTTGTGTGGGTGGAAAGGTCAAAGGAAGTTGCTTTCAGGGCTGGAGTGGGGAAGGAGGAGGAAGTGGTCATTGGGAAGACAAGGTGTTGTTTTGGGGATTCAGCCATGTTGGATCAGGGCCATGATAATTTAGCAGTCTGTACTCGGGCCAAAACCTAGCAGAAATATTCCCTGTCCTGGTTTTTATTGATAAATTTATTAAACGCTGGCTTATCAGACATTGAAGTATTAGATGTCTTCTCCATGAAAAGTTAATAATCCATGCATTATATACTCATACAGTAGGTAGAAAATGAAGGTACTTTTGATTGCAGAGACATTTTTTGTATTTTGATTTATAAATTTTAGTTATGTTGCTTTAATTTCATTTGAATAGATTCAAACTTTAAACAACACACAAGACATACAGCAATAGGGAGAATATTCCCCCCAATTCTTACGCCCCATTGACTTTCATCTCTAGAATCAGTTTAATGCTACATTTCATGGTATTCTGATATTACGTGTTATAATGCAGTTCTGTCCTTTTAAAACTTGTGGAGGAAAACAGTGGATTCCAAGGTACCTGTTCTTTAATTTTCTAATGTTAATTTCTACTTTACCCTTATAATAACTGGCAATGCATCTTATCTGCTTTCCCTAAGGGATGCAGGAAGAAATCTATGCGAAAACCACTTGGTATGATGAATGGCGAGGTTTGTGCCTTTGTGCAAATGTGACACAATGGAATTTTTGCCACATGATATGCTGGCCAACAGGTTTTGTGTATTTTTCCCCAAGCATCATAGAGAGTCCAAAAGACTCACACCACTCCATATGTTTTTAAAAAGTTTTCTTCATTGTTTTGGTAGAAGGAGCCAAATTCATGACATTCACAAATACATACAGATTTGCAAATTTTGGAGGAGGTGAAAAGTATATCTTAGATGACTCATCTATGGCTGGTTAAAATAGTTAATTATAGTAAAATACAGGCTATTATAACTGAGGGTAGTGAAGGTGTGTGGTGACGACAATGATGAGTCTTGCAATAGCTAGTGCTGCAGCCAGGGTTTGCACAGGAATAAACACTACGTTCATACACAACACACAGTTTATAGGATTATTTTACCATATTCACCAAAAATGTCAAGTGCAAAATGTACAGCTGATCTGCCTGTGCACTAGAAGCTAACTGCATCCAGGTGACAGCCTGGATCCCTGGTAAATAACTTGCAGTAGTGCAGCCAAATGCCTGTAGCCCAAGACAATGTTTCAGGTCAGTCTCTATCAAGGATCTGTACTGGGAAGGCACAAAGTTCCGTGGTGAAAGCTAGAAAGCCTGTGTCAGGGGGATGAAGCTTCTGTGCTAGCAGCCTGAGTGATCTGCACTGAAGTCAGAAAGTGATGCTCAAGGTAAAGACTGTAGCTCGCCCTTGAAGGACCACAGTGATCCTCAGTGACAGCAAGTGCTTTCATCAACTGAGCTATTTGACGGGCCCTGTTGCTGTTTCTCTATAATAATTTGAGTTCTTCCCTGATCAAAAATATGTGTATGGGGGCCGGGGAGATGGCTCAGTAGGATAAGCGCTTGACTGGCAAATGCAAGGCTCTGAGTTCAATCCCCGGTTCTGAAAAAAAAAATGTGTATGGAGGGTAATGCATGCACTTGGAGACCCTACTGTTAATCCAAATAAACCAATTGCACATAATTAAATGTAACATTGTTTCTCTGATGTGAGACACCAAAAGAGTAAAGAAGGAATTCAGTGTGTAACTGATATTGTTAATGAGGAAGAAAATGTTTGAATGGGCATGACAACAGAACAAGTGGAGTAGTAGGCAAAATAGGAAAAAAAAGAAAACATGAAAAGAAAGCTTTTATAAATGCAGATAGGAAGTGGTATAAAGAGAACATAGAGGAATGAGAAGAAAACAAAGGAAGTGTATCATGTACAAGTCCACCTTCTCTATGAAAAATGTGATCACTACATGTAGTAGTAGATACACTGTGTCAACTTGGTATGATTCCCTTGGTCCTCCCTACTCTGGGGCTTAGGGACCCATTTCTGGCCACACACCCCAACGAGAGGGTCTGTTTTAGGTTTTGAAAGGGCTGGCTTTACAGAGGGATGGGCCAGCCCCAGAGTGACTCAGCACAAAAGGGTACATAGAGTGTTGAGGAAGGATTCCATGTTCCACTTCCTCAGAGGGACTTCAGTCTTCAAAGTCAGTTTGGACATCATTTCTTGAATTCCAGGGCAGACTCTTTGGCCTCCAGCTTGGATCCTTCAGCTTTCCATACTAGACTCTTCAGCCTTTCATTCTTTCCATTGCAGACCCATCGGCCGACTTATATACACCTGCATGGGACACTGTAGTGAGCTTTAGACCTTGAGACAGAATCCTTCAATCTGTGGTGTGTGGACACCCTCTGTATGCTTCCTTGTTTGACTATGTAGCAGACTGTCATTAGCCAATCTTGTTATTTCTTGTACATTTGTACATTATCTGTTCCTTGTGTTATACCTGTTCCTCTAGTAAAATCCTAACTGATACACTATGTATATCTGAAATGTACTAATAAAATTTTATTGAACAATTTTTAAACAGAAAATTTGTATAGTGTGCAGTGTTTAAATGTTATGAATTGATTTTCATGAGTCATCTATAGTAATTGATAATATATATATATGTATATATATATATAATTTGCTTATAATTACAGGGTTATGCATTCTATGTCTAAAGCAAGAAGTTTTCCTTAATTTATACAATTGGCATTTGTTAGATTTACAAAGCAAGATTTCACAGCAAAGGTTCTCAGAAAATACCTAGCATAGCTAAAGCATTTCCGGGCAATAGAGGCAAACCAGTGGCATCTGAATTCCTATGCTGTACAGCTATAGGGATCAAGTAAGCATGGTTCCTCCAAAAGAAAAAACAGTCACCAGAGAAAATCAGACCTGAGGATCAGTGGAACACATTACAAGCAACAGACATAACAACAAACACACTAAGTCACCTTATGCATAAGAAAGGGGACAAACTTTAGCGGTGGAGAAGAGACTTTCTAATAAATGGTGTTGGAAAAACTGCCCATCTACACACTAAAGACTAACATGAGACCCATGTATATCACCATACACTAAATGAAAATCAAAATGGATCAAAGATCTAAATATTAAAATGAAAACACTGAATATTCAAGAAGAGAAAGTAGGTACAAATCTTGAAGACATAGGTATAGACAGAGACTTCATGTACAAACCCCAAACTTCATGGAAATACTTCAAAGAATCAACAACTGGCATATCTTTTTATTCAAAAGCTTTGATGCATCAAAGGAAGTCACCAACAGAGCAAAAATATAATGCATACAGTGGGAACAGAAATTTAGTTTACAGTGTCTAGGTCAAAAGAATTCTATCTAGATCATATAAAGAATTGGGAATAAATAAATACCAGACAGCTAAATTTGAATTCCCAATCCAAACATGAACATCTGAGATGAATGCACACTTCTAAGATAAAGAAATGCAGATAGCAAATAAATAGATGAAAAACGTTCACCATCATTGGTCATATGACACATGGAAATTAAAACAACACTGAGATTCCATCTCAATCCAGAAAGAATTGCTGGGGGCCTGGCCTTAGCTCAGTTGTTTAAGTGGCTGCTTCCACAGAGCTGTCAGCCTCAGGTTGCTGTAGTTCGATCCCCACAACACTCCAGCCAGCCAAACCACCCCTGAGGGCATTCAGAGCAAAAAAAACAAAAACAAAAACAAAAACAGAATTGCTGCCATCAAGAAATCAACCAAAAACAAATGCTGGATGGGCTGTGTTGATAAGAATCCCTCCTCCACTATAGGAAGGAGTGTAGCTTGTGGCAACCAATGTGGAAATCAGTGTGGAGATCCTTCAAAAAGTTGAACTAGAGGTCCCCTTAACCCAGCTACAGTCCTTCTGGGCATTTTTCGAGAAGACATAAAGGCATAATACCATTGTGATATATGTGCATCCATGTTTAAAGCAGCCTGATTTGAAATAGCTACATCTTGGAAACAGCCCAAATACTCATCAACTGAGGAATGAATAAAATTTTTTTACATTTGTAGCATTTTTATACAATGGAGAACTCAACTATAGAAAAGGATAAAACGGAGACTTTTATAGGTACACAGATGCAACATGAAAATGCACTTGAAAGGGAATAAAGCAATCTTGCATGTGTGAACACTGTATTGTCTTCCTGTTATAAGAAGTTAATAGGGGCCGGGGAGATGGCTCAGTGGAATAAGTGCTTCCCTGGCAAGTGCAAGGGCCTGAGTTCAATCCCCAGTTCCGAAAAGAAAAAAAAAAGGAAGAAGTTAATAGAGTGAATAAAAGCCAAAATGTACAACAGCTTTTAGAAAATGGACAGTAACATTTCCAAAGGAAAGAGTAAATGGGATGGGGGAAAGGTGAAAAGAAAAAAAGAAGGAAACAGAATATAGTTCTTTGAAAATAAAGTGTGTGCTTATGTCCTTCCATCAATTGACTATATTATCACTCTGTTGGTGATTTCCTTTTGTGTGCCATAGCTATCAAATAAAAAGAGATTCCAGTTGCTGATTCTGTGGACTGAAATAAATTTCTTAAGTTTTTATTGTTAGGCTTTTGGTTGCTACAAAGTGGTCTTTAAGACTTAAAAAGTATTGGAATATTTTTAAATTTTATTTTATTTTGAAGAGTAAAAGCAAATAGCAGAAACAATGACAAAAAAGAGTAACATACAACAATACACATCTTACAGATTTTCAAAACAAGAATAGCTAATAAACAATGGTTATTATATTATCTATATTTATCTTGTAATCTGTTGCTTAGATAGCAGATATAGCTGTGCACTTATGGACAAATAAGTGAATATTAAACCTTCTTTCAATAAACCTTATTTATTTTTGTCTTTATTACTTTGTTTTCAAATTTATTTTAAAGGAAGTATAAGAATAATTGATAAGATATTAGAAACAGTACACATTTAAAAGACCAAGATGAGCAGTATTCAATGATTGTTTTTCTATTACAGTTTGTCCTCTATGTGGTTGCTTAGATCGCAGATATCAGCATACAGTCTTAGTCAAATTGAAAATTCTAAACAATAACTGCTATATTAAAAAGCTGATGGAAATTATGAGTACAATCATTTCAACTATCCTGTATACACACTCGTATGATTTTTCCCCTTCATTTTTCCGTTCAGGTGATGGGCACTTTGGTTGTTTCCAAGATTCAGCTATGAGAAATTGTACTGCTAGAATCATAAGTGCACAAATATCACTATGGTATGATGTTTTCAATTCTTTTGGGGAAATACCCAGAAGCAGAATAGTTAGATTGAATGGGATTTTGAATCCTAGCTTCTTGAGGAGTCTCCACCCTGATTTTCATAGTGGATGTACCAGTCTAAATTCCCAACAAGAGCAGAAGGGTTCCTTTTTCCCCACAACCTCTCCAGCATTTTTCATTGTTTGTTTTCTTATGACAGCCATTCTTTATGGGGAGAGATGGTATAGCAATGTTGTTTTAATTTTCATTTCTATAATGGCCAGTGCTGTGGAACATTTCATCATGCATTTATTTGCCATTTGTATTTCTTTCTCTGAGAAGTGTGTATTCATCTCACATGCCCTTTTTGGATTAGATGTTTAAATTTTCCAAATGGTGCTCTTTAACAAATGGTGCTAGAAAAATTGGCTCTCCACATGCTGAATACTAAAACTAGACCTGGGTATATCACCATACACTAAGCTAACGTAAAGACAGATTAAAGATCTACATACCAAAACAGAAACACTAAATCTACTGGAAGAGAAAATATGTTGAAATTTTGAAGACAGGGGTATTTTTTAATTTTTATTTTTTAGTTATTTACATAATCTGGATAGAAGACCTTTGTCTGAGTGATTGTTAGTTAAGATATTTTCCCAATTTTTGTTTGTCTTTTCACTCTTTTGGTGATTTCTTT
>NW_004524762.1:214790-223239 GCF_000260255.1 Octodon degus | reverse complement strand
TTAATTTTTTTTTTTAGGTACTGAGGATTGAACTCAGGACCCTGTGCTTGCCAGGCAAACACTTATTCTACTGAGCTATCTCCCCAGCCCCTGAGCTGTTACCCCAGCCCCTGAGCTATCTTGCTGGCCCCTAAGATTTTAGATCTGTTTTCCTATCCACAAAATGTGTATAGATTATATTTTCATAGAAATTTCATATAGAACAAAAAACTAGAAATAAGGAAAAAATGCTGAACTAAAATATATTTTATTGTCCAATGAATCAGTTGCACATGTTTAAGCTCTGACTGATACACATAAAACAGACATATGGACAATCATATAAACACATAAAACAATTATTTTAAACCAGAGTGCATGATCATACTGGAGTACAATACCCTTTTACACAAACTAGGTTTGTAAGTGCATTTATAGCCTACTGAGGGCGTTTCCCTTAGGTCAATTAACAGAAATCTTTTCTACTATACTGTTTTTTTCAGTAGCCAGTGTTTTTTGATAGCCATAACTGATGACCAAATCTGCTGTTTTGTGATCCATATATCTGTCCTCTACAGGGACAGAGCATATAAGTTTATCACCTACTTTATTTTCAAAGGAATGCTCAGGGTTGGCCGGATTTAGGAACAGACTAGGGGACAGTTTTCTGAGCTAAGTATGCACACCAAGAGTGGGGTAAGAAGGTATGCTAAGGCTCCAATTTACCCTGCTGCATATATTATTTTCTACCCCTATTGAAAAGAAAGACCAAGAACATAGCCTTGTCTACCCCTCTAGCTCTGTGCTCAATCTAATGTCCTTAGATTTAACACCATCCAGTGTCAGTGGTAGTGAACTGCAAGTGCAAGGCAGAAGCCAAAAGTGCCTTAGATTTTCCTACTGTTTGCCTGGGCCTCTTTGCTGTCAAATCTGTGATCCATGGAACACACTGATTTATGGACTTCCCTTTTTCAGAGCCTTGATTTACATCTCTCCCAGAGTGGTATCAGGGTTATCAGGAGGTTCTAGAGAGAAATGATGGCAGGAGAGAGGCATTCCCCTAGGGACAGAGACTATACACATACATTGAAACCTGTTTCTGTTCAAATATGGAAGGATGTATGAAAATGTTTTATATTTTATCCATGAACTTCTCTGTGTTGTCATTGTTTGTGTCATGGAGCAGCATTATTGAGGAGATAGAGAAATGAAAAGAATTAATCTCTAGCTCTGCCTAAGAAGGGAAAGGCTGATGAACTGAGACTAAAATATTTATAGTTGTTCTTTCAGTGGGTGAAGGCTACATCTGGACTAGCATTCTACAATATGCCCAAGATGTCTGAAAGGCAACTTCCAGAAAGGGGACAGGGAGGAAAAAACATGCTATTCTCAAAATTTTGTTCTGGGAGCAGGCTGCCAGAGAGAAGAGAATTGCTATGGGCAAAACACTGCTGTGATACATTGTGTTATTTCTCAGAGGAAGGGAAGTGGAGAAGAACAGAATAGTGAGTCTTCATGGTGCATAAACTAAATCCTACTCATCTCAAGAGCAAAAAGATAATCAAGACCAAAAGCTTTCCTAGGGTAGGTCTCTGATCTTTAGCAAATCATGTGTCCAAATTAAAAAAATAGAATTGACTCAAGCTGCATTGCAAACCTGAAAATCAGATGAATCTTCTAAGAACCTGATTGTAGGTCTCTCTAGCCTGTCACACATGAATCGTCTAACCAGACACCAGCTCTTCCAAAACCCATATGTTTGTTTTTCTAAATTAGCATAGATTCTGATTCCCTGAATCCTAGAGATTTGTGTTATGTAGCCTGGAAAGGAAAGGTGCTTTTATGGCCCTTACAGAAGGGCATTGCTCTTCAGCAGCTTAAGGAACTTCCAATTAAAAAGAAATAAGTTTTAAGATTGCACAGAAAAGCACATTACCATTTGCTGACACTGATAACAATCATCTGCAACAGAAGTTAACTTTCACCACCTGCCTCGTAGCTTCTGGCTGAATTCTCAGACATACCTGTGTGAGCTGCAAAACAATTAGAAATTAAAACAACCATTCTACCATACTGCTTAAAAGAGAACAGTGAGCCATTTAATGGCTACCAAAAAAAGAGAAAAAATAGAGGCAAATCCAGGAAGTAGTATAGAAGTAAGTCTCAATGCAGCTATAAAGAAATAGCAATACAAGACTCTGCCTTCAAAAGTAAGAAATGTCCTGTTGAAAAAGATAAATCAAAATCCATCACAAAGTTTTCCAGCTCTCAACTTTTAACACAGCTCAAGAAATTGATAAAAGGAAAAAGTAACCAGAAAAGCATAGAGGACAACTTCTATTACCTCAATAATTCACAATGCAGACTCAAGTGAAAGTATTTTGAGATGCCGTGAAAAGACAGCACACTCTTCTCTCCTTCTGCTATCATGGTGGAACCTCCCAAATGAAGGAAGAGAAGCATAACTGCCCACATTTTGGATATGACACGGGAAGTCTGTGCAACCTGACATCAAGGATGAAATTCAAGGGAGAGAACAGATTAAGAGTAGGATCAGTTTATTGAGACTTAGGTTGTCCTGAGAGACAGTAGGGGGCACTAATGGGTTGCAACAGAGGCCAATCATCACAGGTATTGTATACAGCAAAGGTATTGTATACACAATGAGTGTACAACATCAATCAAACTCCAATGAACCTGTAGGTTTACAAGTAGTCAACATTTCTAATGTTCACCCATTTGGGAACTGGGGCATGGGGTAAGCGTATGGCTGACAAGATGAACCTTGGCTTATCTATCATTTCTGAACAGTTATTTTAGGAAGGGAAGGATCCAGCTTGTCTTTTTTGATATGGACTCATCTCTTATTGTCAGAGAAAATTGGGTCCTTCTTGTCACTTAGAATGGCTGCGGTCCACATTGTGGGAGATCTTGTTCTTACTCTGGGCATTGCTTCCTGCCTCCCAAGGGCAAGACATTGCACTGTTTTGTCTCCTAGTAGAGATTGGCTAGAAGGCTTTCCTGCTACCTATTTGGCTGTCTTCACTGTCAGAGGAGCTTGGGACCTTGTTTTAATGAGAATGACTATGGTATCTTTTGTGGAACCTCTGGCTCTTACAGTGAGTATCATTTCCTGGATCCAGGGCAGAAACCTCAGCGTGCTAACCCAGATGTCTCATGCCATGGACATAAACTTTCTATATTCCTTCAGTGGCTTTGCACTTATCTAGTGCAAATCTATGAAACAAACTTGCATGTAACATTGTCATGGACTGGGGCTCTGGTTGGACTCATGGGTGCCGTTGACATGTGATGCAGGCCCTCAGGTGGATTCTTTGTCTCTCTAGCATGTGGACAAATTCTCTATATTGTTTTGTAGTTGACTCTCTAGGTGACTATGATAGAATAAGCCTATAAATAATGGGACCTGTATTGCATTGTCTTCCTTCCAGATGTTGACTACAATGGGTCTCACCAATATCTGTTTCTTCTATCACTGTAAATTAATTGAGTTTTTTCCCCATTCTCTGCATCATCCCAGAGTAATCAAAAGTATCACACAACAGTGAGATATCAACAGTCATCTTGACACCAACACAGTTTCTCTTAGCTAAATATTGGAAGCAACCCAAAAGAATCCCAACCAACAAATGGATAGTAATAATAATACATGGTTTTTACAATTTACAGAAACAGAGAATTATTCAGCCATAAGGAAAGGTAAAATTGAGACATTTATTGGTATATCACCTTGAGACCATAATGATCTGTGAAATAAATCAGACACAAATGTGTAAATATTACATTACCTCTCTGGTATAAAAAACTGAATATGTATATAACAGAATAAGCATACAATAGATACTGTGGAATAGGAAGAAACTCTTCAAATGGAAACAGGAAATAAGGAGGGCCCAGGAGAGGGAAGGAAGGAAATGAAAAATGAGCAAAGAAGGGTAAAATGAAATGCGTGCTCTCTGAACATGAAGGGCAAGCTGGGTTGAAAAGAAGGACTGAGAAGAGGAGTTTTTTAAAAAGGAATTAACATATATCATTTACAGACACAAATTGTAGAAATGAGCTTCAATTTGAAAAAAAATGATCTTAGGCTTTAATCAAAGCACAGTTTACTCCTAAGAGCAGCTCTTTCCTTCACTGAGTGCAGGAGCAGTGGGGCACACTCGCTGAACACCCGCTGGATGTTCCTATGGTCCATAGCACAGGTGAACTGAGGATAGCAGTGGCTGTCCTCATTGCCACCAGCACTGGCGATGTTCAGAAACTTGTCCCGAATGAAGTACTTGGTCCGAGTCACGCGAGGGTCCTCTCCAGGCTCAGAAGCAGCATCATCAGGAGTAGTGTAGTAAGCAAATTCTGGAAAGTAGTCTTCGATCTTCGATTTCCCAGCAAGTACTTTCTCAGCCAGGAGATCTTGCTTGTTGAGGAAGAGAAGCACACAGTAGGGGCGAGGACATCTGCACCAGAGGGACCTGAAAATGTTGAGAGCTTCCTGCAGTCTGTTGGTTCCCATGAAATTCTGGTCGTAGCTGCTGCTGTCCACCATGAAGATGATGGCAGTGTAGTTTTTGAGGATCTCGGCCCATACCCGGTTGATGTAGTAGAGCCCGTTCACGCACAACATGTGGAAGTTGACTTCGTCCACTTGAAACTTGCTATCAAAGATTCTTGGGATGTGGATGCGGCAGCGAAAGAGATCCTCGGGGCTGGGCTTATAGTGGGGCTTCCTGATGACATCAATCTTGTCCAGGAAGTAGCGGGAGTGGTCTAGCAGCCCGGCCTGTGCACAGCGGTTGTAGCAGGAGCGCACACCCTCGTCCTCCCACAGCGCCTTGATGTGCTCGAAGAATTCAGGAGGAAAACTGAACCTGAGCTCATCTCTGGCCCCCAGGATGTAGTCCACTCTGAACTGGTTCTCAGGGTGGGCCAGCTCAGCAGGTGGCCGCAAGCTACTCATAGCCAACAAGACATTTTCAACTGCTTCCTTTAAGGAGTTTCTGACCTTCTGCACTTCAGAGGCCCGCTCACTAGCTCCATCAAACCTCTGCCCACGCAGCATCTTTACCTTCTTGAAAAGGGTGCTTTTGCCAGATCCCATAGGCCCCAGCAGCAGTAAGCGGTGCGTGGGTCCATGGCAGTGCTTGTTCTCCTTCAGCTGTCTGTGCGTCCCTTTCCTCACCTCACGCAGCTTCTCGTCCCCGCACTCGCGTTCTCTCCTGTAGATTCCAAACCAGCTCATGGCCAGGCTGCTAGATCAGGCCTGGATGCTGTGGTGGGGAGGCCAAGGTGCTGAAGGCACTGCAGGACCTGGAGATTGCGCGGGTGGTCCAAGAACAAGATTGGAGCTGCTCCCTCTCTGCTCTTAGTGGTCTGCAGACCTGGCTTGCAGGTCGCCACTCCTGCCCATCCGGGTCGCGGTGTAGGCTCTGAGTGCTGGCCACAAGAGGAGGGAGAGGGTTGAAAAGGAAGAGGTGGGCGGAGTAGAGGATGGGAGAGATGTAGGAACAGGTGTGTCTTCCATCTTGGGTATTTCTGGTTGGAGGATTTCACACTGAGGCCAACCCCAGTAGAAAGAGCTGGAGGCCTTCTTCTCTCATCTATCCATGCACTGCCACCCCTAAAGAGAGAAGATCGCAGGGAAGACCTGACCACTGCTTTGGAGACAAATGCTCCCTACCCTTTCTTTCTTTCTCTTTCTTTCTTTCTTTCTTTCTTTCTTTCTTTCTTTCTTTCTTTCTTTCTTTCTTTCTTTCTCTCTCTCTCTCTCTCTCTCTCTCTCTCTCTCTCTCTCTCTCTCTTTCTTTCTTTCTTTTTATCTTGAGACTGGATCAGTCCATGGAGTGGAGGCTGACCTTAAACATACTATGTAACCCAGGATAGTCTCAAAGTCTAAGAATCTTTCTGCCTTAGTCTCCCAAGTACACTGAACATTTTTAATGAATTTACAGTCTCTACTTATTTGTCATCTTCAAATTTTATGGGGTTTTTGAGTTTTACTTATGTGGATTCTTATATTTTGAATATTAATCCCAATGGATGAGTAGATGATTTGCAGCTCTTTTTTCTCTCATTTTGACAGCTGACTTTATATTCAGTTGTTTCCTATGCAGAGCAAAATCTTTGCAGTGCAGAATCTTTTTAATTGGATGCAGTGCAGTGTGCTTCTTTTGCTTTAGCTGCTCAAGCTTCTGGTGTCATACCTGAAAAATGATCTCAAACACAGTGAGAGGAAGTGTTCACACTGGCTTTTTCGAGGTGTTTTATGATTTGGTGTCGTCTTCTTGAGGTTTCAATTCATTTGGTTGAATTTTGTGGATATTATAAGATACAGATCCCATTCATTTTTAGTTTAAGTGTACACTTACCCAGTGTAACCAGTGCCAACTATTGAACAGATCATCTTTTTTCCTTTGTGTATAATCTGTGCCATTCCCAAGCTTTAGTTGGTCATAAGAGTGGGGATTTCTGGGATTGCTATTATATTACATTGTTGGGTATGAATCTTTTATGGCAGGAATATATTCTTCATGGCTGAAGCTAAGGAATACAACTCAAATTCAGGAGTGTTAGACCTCCATCTTTATCCTTGCTCAAAATTCTTTTACTTACTTTAAGTCTTCAGTGCTTCCATGAAAATTTTAACAACTTTCCTCTTTCCTTGTGAAAAATGCTATTGGAATGATGAGAAATTGCATTGAACCTATGCATTGTCTCAGTTTGTATGGATAGTTTGACAACATTGATTCTTCTGATTGTGAATATGGTCAGCTATTTATTCATTTGAATGCTTCTCAGTTTAATATGCAGATATTTTACATTCTTCATTAAATATATTGCTAAGAATATTTTTTCTTTCCATGCTGTTTCAAATGGGATTCTGTTTAATACTTCTTGGATGGCACATAGTTACTATTTAGAAATGTAAGTAGTGTCTCTATGCTGATTTTGTACTTCGCAATTTTAATAACATTGTTTACCAGTTATGTTTTTCAGTATAGTCTTAGGGATTTTTCTGTATAAGAACATCTTCTCTGTAAACAGAAAAAATTGTACATGCTTGTTTCTTCTATAAAACCTCCTGCTTCTTTTTTCTAGTCTAGTTTTTCTGATTAGGACTTCCAGTTCTATATGGCAATATAAGTAGCAAATCGGTCATGCTCCGAGGCTTAAAGAAGATCCCTGAAAGGCACAGCTTATGGAGAAGAGATTTAATTTGTGTCACAGCTTCAGGGAACTGAGTTATAGGTAGCTAGCTCTGGGCAAATCCAAGATGGCCCAGGACAGGCAGAGGGGAAAACTGCTCGATACATGACAGCCAGGAACAGAGAGTGGGAGACAGAAGGCACAGAAGCATGGGGACAGGGACTTTCCACACCAGAAGCCCAAGAGCCACTGTGCTCATCAGGCTGCATTTCTCAGCACATTCCATTGAAATCGAAGAACAATATCCTTCGGGGCAAATCAAGGTTTGTTAAAAAGTTCATTTTTCCTGGAGAGACTGGCTGTGTCATATGCAATGATCCTGTAACCTTTTGAGAAAATGGGAAATTCCCAAAATGACAGTATGAATTCACTGTCTTTTGATCTTGCTGGTCTTACATTACCTCACAGCATATGAATTTTGGCCTTCCAAATTTATATCTTCATTGGGAAATTGAGGAACATGCATCTCAGTGCCCCAAAGGAGAAAGAAAATGTTTGAAGTCACAAGTGAGTCACCTTAAATTAGAGTGAAAGAAGTAGGTCATCTTATCAGGTAAACAACATCTAGTTCCTTTTTTGACATTTAACTTTAAACACATGATTTGTTTACTATTTCTCAGCTCTTTGAAAGTACATTTTTGGTTTTGAATTTTTCACTTATTGTGTTATAAAGAGAATCTGCTCTTTACTTTGGAACTTTTCAAAGAAAATTACTCTTAATCTTTGGTCAATTTTTTATAGGCTATTTTTTAAAATTCTGCTTCTTTTTAAAAAATTAGTCTATTTCATCTTGATATGGATTATAGTTACTCTTTAAAATTTTTCTCAGAGATGACTGGGGCTGCAGGATCCTGAATAGACTCAGAGTGCAGGCCAGAGAGTGAGTGAGATGCCCCGGGGCCCGGGGCCAGCCTGATCCTGAATAGACCCAGAGCCCAGGCCCAGCATGTAAATGAGACCACTCAGGGCCTGCCGATCTTCATTCTACCCAGAGTGCAGGCCCAGCAAGGAAGCCTTCAGCAGAACTTCCTGCAAAGAGACTAGAGGCAAGACTCACTCAGCTGATTCAGGAGCAGAACATCTTGCCAGAGAGACACAAAGGGTTCCACTCTAACGGCTGCAGCAGAAAGAAGTGGAGCACAGCAACCAGATCCAAACAACACCCACCTGGAGGAATCTGAACTTCATAGATCCGGACCTGGTGCTAAGGTAACTCTATCTAAGCTCTACACCAAAGGTCAGAAGACAG
>NW_004524762.1:212837-213765 GCF_000260255.1 Octodon degus | reverse complement strand
TCTCGAGATCATCTCCAGTGCTGGTCTGGGTTGCCTTGAGTATCTGGGAATTGAACCACCGCTCCCAGAGACTGACTGCTTCGTTTAAGCAGGCACTTAAACAACTAAGCTAATGGGTGGGCCCCCTGGTGTTTAGATCTTTAATCTAGTTTGACATTAGCTTAGTGCATGGTGATACACACAGGTCTAGTTTTAGTTTTCAGCATGTGGAGAGCCAGTTTTTCTAGCACCATTTGTTAAAGAGACTACCTTTCTTCCAGTGAACATGTTTGGTCCCTTTTGTCAAAGATGCAATGGCTGAGTGTGCTTGTCATTGTATCTACATCTTCTAATCTGTTCCATTGATCCTCAGAACTGTGTATTTGCCAGTACCATGGGGATTTTATCACAATAACTTTACAGTATAATTTTGTCAGGCATTGTAATGCCTCCTATGTTGCTTTGTTGCCCAAGGTGGCATTTGCTATACTAGGTCTTCTCAGGTTCCAAATAAATTTTAGAAATATTTATGCTACAGCTGCGAGGTTTGTTGATGGTATTTTGATAGGAAAGATATTAAATCTGTATAGAAATTTTGTAAATATGCCTGTTTTCACAATGTTGTTTTTTCCTATCCAGTAGCAATTCACACCTTTCCATTTTCTGAAATCCTTTGCAATCTCTTCTTTCAGAGTGTTTTAATTTTCATCGTAGAGAATTTTATTTCCTTCAGTGAGTTAATTCCTACATATTTCATTTTTCAATGCTATTGTGAAAGTTATTGTTTCTCTAATTTCTCTGTAAGTGAGAAATTAGATATCTAATTAATATCTGTGTAGAGGAATGAAATTCATTTCTGGGTGTTGCTTTTTATTTCCTTTTATGCTACTGAAATTGTTTATTAATTCTAGGAGCTTCTTGTTGGTGTTGTTTTGATCTGCCATGGAGC
>NW_004524762.1:211778-212595 GCF_000260255.1 Octodon degus | reverse complement strand
TTCCAAAACTATATTGAATAGGACTGGTGATAGTGGACATCCTTGTCTCGCACCTAATTTTATGTAAAAGCTTTCATTTTTTTTTTGAATTTAGAATTATGTTGGCAGTTGATTTCTCATAGATGGCTTCCATCAGATTGAGGTAGGGCCCATTTATTTCATTTTGGCAATGAATGAGTGGTAAATTTTGTCCAAATTGTATTCTGTAACTGATGATATGATTATGTGGCTTTTGGTTTTTGCTCTATTGATATAGTGTATTACTTTTACAGATTTTTGTCTGTTGAACCATCCTTACATCACTAGAGTGAATCCTACCTGGTTGTGGTGTATCATATCCTTGATGATTTACTGTATTCTATTTGCCAGTATTTTATTGAGGATTTAGCATCCATGTTCATCAGGAAGATGAGTCTGTAATTCTCTTTCTTTGTTGAATCATTCTGTAGTCTTGTCATCAGTATAATACTTGTCTCCAGGACTGATTTGCCAATATAGCTTCCTTTTAAATTTCATTGAAGAGTTAGAGGATCATTGGGATTAAATCTTCTGGGCTTTTGTTGTTGTTGTTATTAAGGTTTTTTATTACATTTTCAATTTCATTGGATGATATTGGGTTATTGCAAGTTTTTATATCTTCTTGATTGAGTTTTGGTAATTCGTACCTATTTAGGAATCTGTTTATTTCTTCTCTGTCTTCGTTTGGGAGAATAAAGATTTTTCAATATATCTATGATGATCTTCTGAATTTCCACAAGATCTGGAATACTTTTTCCCTTTTCATTCCTTATTGTTTGAATTTGAATTTTTTCTTTCC
>NW_004524762.1:210804-211678 GCF_000260255.1 Octodon degus | reverse complement strand
AACTGCAGAAAGGTATAGAAGAAATCAGATCAGAAATAATTTCGGAACTAAAAAATTTAGTGATAACTATAATCAAAGAAGTACTAAGTACTTCTAAAGAATACACTGATAAAAAAATAGAGCAGAATATAAAAATGATGGAAGCCCTGAATAAGCAATTTAGGAAAGAAATAGAATGTGTGAAACAGGTTCAAAGTGATATGCAGGAAATTAAAACCTCAATCACAAACTGACAAAACTTTTTGAGGGAAAGTGAAAATAGACTTTCTGACCTGAAAGACACCATTGCAGCTAGAGAAAAAGTAAGAAAAGATCTCTTAAAAACAACTAGGATGCAGGAAAAAATAACTCAATACCTACAAGATGATGCAAAGATGAACAATATGAGACTAATAGGCATCAATGAGAAGGAAGGAGTAAATACAAATGATATAAAAGGAATATGGGCAGAAGTAATAGCAGAAAACTTCCCAAATATGGGGCAACAATCTGACATTCATGTATTCGAAGCATATAGAACTCCAAATAACATCAACCCAATGAAAACCACACCCAGACATATAATAATGAAGGTCCCAGAAATTCAGCATAGGAACAGTATACTAAAAGCTGCTAAAGGAAAGAAAAGGATCACATTTAAAGGAAAATCCATTAGAATAACTAACAGCAGATTTCTCTTTGCAAATCATCAAGTCAAGAAGAGCATGGAGCAAAGTACTTCAAGTCTTGTAGAAAAACAAATTCCAACCTAGACTGATATATCCTGCAAAACTCTCTTTCAAGTATAATGGAGAAGTGAAATACTTCCATGACAAAGAACAACTAAAGAATTTCATGATGACAAAGCCAAGCCTACACAGACTACTAAATGATG
>NW_004524762.1:203223-206451 GCF_000260255.1 Octodon degus | reverse complement strand
TATCTCTCCTGCATCAGAGTTTCTTGGTTCATGTGTCTCCCAAGATTTTGAATTTTCTATTGATTGAGGGTGAGATAGTGGTTTCCTTTTGGCAATATCCTCCATCCTTTACTATAGCACTTTGGTGAGGTTATTTCACAAGTGCATCCCAATGTTATTATCTAAGTAAGAACATGTGGTTAAGGCAGATATGGTATCCTATTTACAGTAGTAGAGTTTAACATATTAATAACAGCTAGAGAAATTTTAAAATTGACAAACTTTTGTATCTAATGGGTTTGTATTTTGGACTATAGGAGCAAGCATTACAGTTATATACCAAGTCAGATCATAAATTCACACTTTGCTTTTAAGTTAGTTCTCCTGAATTCTTTCTGGACAGCTCGCTTTCATGTACCTGGAATTTTCAGGCAGACTAGTTCATCCATGTTACCACCTGCCACCACTATATCATGAGAATCCTCATGTAAGTTTGAGTCTCATCCTGGGCCCTTCCAGGCCTAGAAGTACACCTCAGGTCACTGGGGGTCTGGTTCTACCAAATGCAAACTCAACTGGCCAGGCCTGGCTTTGGTCTGGCTTTTGTGCTCAGCACCTTCAGGCTGCGCCCTATTGATGTAGACCAGCTGAAACTGGCTCCTGGGCTTGAGGTCTCTTTCCAGATATGCCCAGCAATGTGCACCCCATGGCTCCTTAAAGCTATGGCTTGACAATGTAGACCTAGAAGATCCTTCCAGTTTTGGAATATTAATCTCCAAAGTTTTTCCACTAATCACTTCATAATTGGTTAACAAAACAACTATTATCTTAGGTAATACATAAGATATATTTGAGAAATATATATATATATATATATATGCATATACATTCAAAAACCAGATATGTTCTGAGTCTAAGATTTAAAATTAACTTTTTAGTGTTAAAAGTACCTAAGTTTCATACATTCATAGCAACTAACAGGTGCTCTATGTACACAATGTATGTTTAGAACTTAAACAAGGAAATGATCTCAACTTCATGTCTCTTTAAATTAGGTCTTAACATTTAAAGTTCATCTACACTTATTGGTTTTCACTAACTGTGCATTTTGGTGCTGCATAAATGACATACACCCATATAGTGGGCCACAAGTGTGTTTGTCATCATTAACACCAATTCCTATACTTAGCAGTGATGTAAAACTATTTTAATCTGGTCATTTTAGTTATATTTTATGACCTAAACTTGTATATTGGGCAACAAGTCTATTGGTTGGTCATTGCCACTGCTTCCTAAAGTTATCAGAAATAGAAAAACAACATTAATCTTGTCAATTTAGTTAAACCTCATAAGACCTCTGAAAGGAGTCTAAGTTTTGTCTTCAGTGTAGAAACAAAATATATGCAACAATTGGGTTCACAAAGCATTCAGCAAAATCTATCATCCACTCAAGAAATCATCATCAGGTGACAATCACAACTGGCAACATCTTCACCATTTGATTGTGAACATAGCCATCTTCTTCAGAATCCTGGAATGATTTAAGTTCATGGAACAAGAAAGCACTGTGTTTGTTTCCCAACTGCACAGGCCTTCAGAGATACAAAACTAACATCTACTGTATAGTTGATTTTTACATAATGATATGTACAATTATAATCTGCTTGGGTTCAAGCACCTGGCTACCCCTTACTTGTTCTTCAGCTCTTTACAAATGAAATGTGCCTGCCAAAACAGCATAAGCCAGCAAGTCAGATAATGCAGACCCTGCTCTGAGGCTTGTGATGTGTATCAGATATGTGTCAGAACACTTAGAGATGTTCAAACACACTGCAGTCCAGGCATGTCATTCTAAAATTCAAGGGTTACACATTAATAACCTGCATAGTTTATCTACAGAGAGGGTATATTTGAGACGGGATCTCACTGTGTAGTTCAGCATGGCCTTGAATTCACTTCAGAACTCAGACTTGCCTTGAAATCAACAATCCTCTGGTTCCAGCCTTCTAGTTCTGAGACAACAGTCATACACCACCACACCTGGCCCATGTGTATTCTAGAATGGCACTCTATCAAAAGATAACCAATTTATTTAAATATACCTTTCCTTTTTTTTCTTGGCAGAACTGGGGATTAAACTCAGGCACTTGCGTTTGCCAGGGAAGCACTTACTCCACTGAGCTATTTCTCTCACCTCCAGAAGTTTCTTTATGTTATTTGGTATCTGGGAATTGAGTAAAGGTAGTGAACTAGAAAGTTATTTGATACCAAGTTGAACAGATAAATGTCTTTCAAAAATTCAAAAACCAAAATGTAGCAGTTATGTTATTGTCACCGTGATTGCAACATTGGACTCCAGGGAACAGGAGCTAAACAATGCTTAGGATGAAAAAACAAGGTCAGCAGAGAGTGCAATGCCTCCCGTGGTCCCATGACAATCCACATGGTAGGACAACATTGTACTCTATCCTGGTCATTGATAGTGTCAAAGGACCTGGGCAATTGTGTACATGAGTTACATAGAAATGTCCATAGAGATTTAACTTAACTTGATATGTACGAAGATGTTAATTTTGTTTAACCAAGATCACTTTAACTAGGTCTTAAACACCCAGCAAAAATGTAAAAGAAAAGCTGTATAAACATATTACTATAATAATAAATATCAAATACATAAAAGTGGCTCCAATCTCTTACCACTGCTATAAGTTCACAGCTACAGCTTTAGCAGATCATGATTATTGTCCAATGAGCCTAGAAAGCTACAGTGGAAGTGATGAAGGGTCTCTGAATTTCTTAGAGGAAACTGTCCTTTAGAAGTACCAAACTCTACACCTTTTTGCATTTAAAATTGGATGTAATTATGTGACAGAGAGTCAGAGAGAGAGAGAGAGAGAGAGAGAGAGAGAGAGAGAGAGAGACAGAATAAGCAGAAAGAGCCACGAGCCAAGGGTGCACAATTGTTCCTCCAAGAGGTGAAATGCAGTGTCTGCATGTGGCTGCTGTCTCTGTTCTTGCTTCCCATCCTGGTGCTCATGCTTTGCTCATGCATACTTTAATGTTTAGAAAAACTTTGTATTCTCACCTAGAGCTGCCAAGCTCCACTCACTCAAGTTGAGGAGCCAATGATAACTGTGCTGAACTGTGATTGGGGTTTACAAGATGAATTCTCTGAAGACTCACCATAGGAGTTAAACCCCAACATATCTCCTATCCAACATCCACTAGGTTAGTTGTCTAGAGAAGGTT
>NW_004524762.1:199429-200355 GCF_000260255.1 Octodon degus | reverse complement strand
TCTTAGGAACAGATTGAACAAAGAATGTAAAAGATCTGCACACTACAAACAGTAATGCCCAAATGAATAAAGTCTTCAAATAAGTAAGGAAGTCTTGAGAAGAATAAAGAGGAATATCTAACACTTATGATTTTATAGTACATTGCAAATCTTGAGCAATGACAACATGACTATGGCAGCATAAGGGAGATGTCTCCTGATCAATAGATTGGAACAGCAATCCCAGAAATAAACCTACTCTTGTGTAATCAACTAATGTTCGGCAAAGGCACCAATAATTCAAAGTGGGAGAAGTACATAGTCACTTAAATGATGGTGTTAGCAAAACTAGATAGAAGCATACAACCAACAAAATCAATTTGATCTTTATTTAATACTAAACACAAAAATTAACACCCACTAGATTAAAAACTCAAACGTGAGACCTCAGTCCAGAAAACACCTGGAAGAACACAGTGGGGACGCTGCCTCGTGCTGAGCTTGGTGAGGTTTTTTTTTTTTGTATAACACCAAAAGCAAGGGAAATACATCACACTGCATCCAAATAAAAACTTTTACAAAGCACACAAAACAACTGAATAAAAAGCAACAGTCACAAAGAGAGAAGAATTTAAGTCCCTACAAGTCAACAGCCTTCATTTATTTGCAGATTACCAAAGACAGGACCTCAGGAGAACTGATTAATTCTTGTTTATTTGTTTTTGTTTTGCAGTACCCGGGATTGAATTTGGGACTTTATTCTTGCCAGGCAGGCGCTTATGCCACTGAGCTATCTGATTGCCCCCAGGGTGAGGAGTTTTTTGTTTGTTTGTTTGTTTGTTTGTGTTGAGAAAAGATTAATTTTAGAAGGGAATAAGGATGGCCTGGGACTGGAGAAATTGTTTGCACTTCAGGGTCTTTCCCATAGTCTTCCCTTTCTCCCCTGG
>NW_004524762.1:195944-197124 GCF_000260255.1 Octodon degus | reverse complement strand
AAAAATAATGGAATACAGTAGTATAGTAGGAACCCAAAGTGTTAAATACAAAGGAATGGCAAATGGTATCACTGCCTATGTCATTAAAGCTGGTCCCAAGCTCCTTGGATATGGAGAACAGCTGAATAAGTAGCAGGAATGCCTGCCTAACAATCTCCTCTAGGAGAGGAAACTGTGCACTGTCTACCCCTAGCGAGGCAGGAAACAATGTTCACAGTTAACACTAGAGCTCCCACAAATGTAAATATTTTAGTTTCATTTCATCAGCCTGTGAAATTCAAACAGCCTCAGCCATTCTCAGTGACAAGAAGAACCCAAGATTCTTTGACAATGAGAAGAGCTGAGTTCACATCAGAAATGACGGCCTGGATCTATCCCTTTATACAGATAACTCTGTTGTAGACATGATAGGTGAGCCAAGGTGCACCATGTCAGCCATATGCCTTTACTATATGCCCCACTTTGCAGCTGAGTCAACATCAGCTATATGGCTGCATGTGTGAGCCTGTAGGTACATTCAAGTTTGATACATGGTGTGAAAACCTTGTGACATTCCTCTAACATTCTGATAACTGAAGCATGTACAATTCCAAATAATATCTACCTAATTAAACCTACACCCAGACATATAATAATTGTTATCTCTGAAATTCAGTGCAAGAACAAAATACTAAAAGCTGCAAGAGAAAAGAAACTGACCACATTTAAAGGAAAACCCATCAAATAACAATAGATTTCTCAGCACAAACCATCACGTCAAAAATAGTATGGAGTAAAATATTTCAAGTCCTACAAGAAAACATAATTCAACCTAAACTGGTATAAACTGCAAAAATCTCCTTTAAGTTTAATGGAGAAATAAAATACTTCCATGACAAAGAATAGCTAAAGAAATCCATGATGACCAAAAACTAACCCTACTCAGAATAATAAGAAACATTCTATAAAGGGATCAAAATGAACAAAATTCTAAGATTTACAACAGAAAAAAACCAACAATCAGTGCAAAGAAATACAAGAGAAAACTAGGGAACCAACAGCTGGAAAATAACATGACAAACATAAACCAATACATGAAAATTATAACCACCAACATAAATGGTCTCTATTAACCAATTAAAAGAAAAAAGTTTTTAGAGTGGATCAAGAAATAAAAACAATATACTGCATGTAAGAAACA
>NW_004524762.1:193915-195014 GCF_000260255.1 Octodon degus | reverse complement strand
AATCAAAGAATTGGCTCTTTGAAAGATTAAATAACATTGATAAACACCTAGCCAACACCATCAAAAAGAGGAAAGAAAAAATTCAAATTCAAACAATGAGGAATGAAAAGGGAAACATTTCTCCAGATCTTGTGGAAATTCAAAAGATCGTTATAGCTATATTGAAAATCTTTATTCTCCAGAATGAATAAATAGAAGAAATGGACAGATTCCTAGAGAAGTACATATTACCAAAACTCAATCAAGAAGATATAAAAATTTTCAATAACCGAATATCAGCCAATGAAATTGAAAAATGTAATAGAAAAAAACTTACCAACAAATAAAAGCCCAGAAGAATTAATCCCAATATTCCTCAAACTCGTCAATGAAATGTAAAAGTAAGCAATACTCACAATATCAGTCCTGGAGGCAAATATACTGATACGAATACCACAGAAAGATTCAACAAAAAAAGAAAATTGCAGACCAATATGCCTCATGAACATATATGCAAAAATCAATGATATACTACTAAATAGAGTACAGTAAACCATCAAGGATATTATACTCCACAAGCAGGTGTGATTCATCCCAGGGATGCAAGGATGTTTCAACGTACAAGAACCTATAAATGTAATACCTATTTCAATAGAGCAAAAAACACATGATGATATCATTAGTTGCAGAAAAGAATTCTGACAAAATCCAACTTCATTCTATGCCTGAGCCCTACAGAAAATTGAAATAGATGGCTTGTACCTCAATCTGATTAAAGCCATCTATAAAAAATCAACTGCTACCATAGTTCCAAATTCAGAATAACTGAAAGCTTTTATCTAAAATCAGGTGCAAGACAAGGGGGTCCACTATAACCACTCCTGTTCAATATAGTTCTGGAAACATTATCCAGAGCCATTAGACAAGAGATAGAAATAAAAGGAATTAGAATAGGTAAAGAAGAATTTAAACTAACATTATACACAGATCCCCTACATGGTAGACCGAAAAAACTCCCAACAAGAAGCTCCTAGAATTAATAAACAAATTCAGTAGCATAGAAGGATACAAAATCAATATCCAGAAATGAACAGTATTCCTATACACAGACCTTAATTAG
>NW_004524762.1:185658-193080 GCF_000260255.1 Octodon degus | reverse complement strand
AAAAAAAAAAAAAAAATCACCAAAAGACTGAAAAGAGAAACCAAACATTGGGAAAATATCTAAACCAGCAATCACTCAGACAAATATTTCTATCCAATATATGTACACACACACACACACACACACACACACACACACACACACACGTATGTGTGTATGTGTATGTAAAAATGTAAATAAATAAGGGTCGCAATATTATAGGCCCAATCCAAAAGGGGCATGTATGATGAATACACACGTCTCAGAGGAAAAAATACAAATTCCAAATAAATATATGAGAAAGTGTTTCACAGCAGTGGCCACTCGAGAAAAGCAAATTAAAACAACATTGATAAATCATCTTACCCCAGAAAGAATGGCTGTCATAAAGAAAGCAACTAATAACAAATGCTGGAGAGGCTGTGGGGAGAAAGAAACACTTCTCCACTGTTGTTGAGAATGTAGACTGGTACAACCACTATGGAAATCAGGGCGGAGACGCCTCAAAAAACTCGAGCTTGAAATCCCATTCAATTTAGCTATTCCCCTTGTGGGTATTTTCCCAAAAGAATTGAAAATATAATGCCATACTGACATATGTGTACTCATGATACTAGCAGCACAATTTATCATAGCCAAATCTTGGAAACAACCAAAGTGCTCATCACCAGAGGAATAAATGATGAAGATGTGGTGTTTTCATAAAATGGAGTGTTACTCTGCTGTAAAGAAAGAGAAACTTGAGGACTTTATAGGAAAGTGGCTACAACTATTTCACTCATAAGTGAAATAAATCAGAACCACTTGTGTAAATATCATATTGTCTCCCTACTGTAAGTACCTGAAAGAACAAATAAAACCTGAAAGTTATAATGTTTATATTAAAATGGAAAGAAACTGAACTTGACCATTAAACAATCCAGATGAGAAAAAGGAGAAAATGTAGGAAAACGAAGGGTGAAAAATCATGTAAGTGTGTATACACGTTAGCTGATATGATTCTACAAATAATTTCCATCAATTTTTTGAAAATAATTAATGTTTAGAATTTTCAAGTTGATTAAGACTGTAGGCTGACGTCTGCCATCTAATCAAAATGTGTAACACAAAAACCATGGTTGAATAATGCTTAACTTGGTCTTCTAAATGTGTACTTTTAAAAATTTCTTATCAATTATTCTTATAATTTCTTTAAAATAAATTTTAAAAGCAAACTAAAAAAGACAAAAATAAATAAGTTTTATTGAAAGGATTAATATTCAACTATTTGTCCATACGTACACTACTATATCTGTTATTGTGAGCAACAGATTTCAAGTTAAATATAGATAATATAATAATCATTGTTAATTGGCTAGTCCTGTTTTGAAAATCTGTAACATATGTATTGTGGTATGTTACCCCGCTTCTGGCTTTGTTTCCGTTATTTGATTTACTCTTCAAAATTAAATAAAATGAAAATGAAAGAAACATTCCAATACTGTTTACATCTGGCGAAAAGACAAACCTGAGGATCAATGGAGTAGATTAGAAGATAAAGATACAACTACAAACACACTCAGTAATCCTATCTTTGACAAAGGAACCAAACATGTTCATTGCAAGAAAGACAGCCTCTTTAACAAATGGTGTTGCGGAAACTGGCTCTCCACATTCTGAAAACAGAAACTAGACCTGGGTCTATCACAACACACTAAGCTAAAGTCCAAAGGATTAAAGATGTAAACACTAAAACAGAAATACGAGACCATTTTGTGGCAACCAAAAGGCTAACAATAAGAACATAAGAAATTTATCTTAGTCATACGTAAAAGTTTTGCTTTTGTCATTTAAAGAAAAAACTCTAAAGGCAATAATACCAAATTTCAAACCAAGACAGAGAGTAACAATGTTAGTATTTGCTAATTGTTATCTTTATGTAAGATAACAATTTTTGTAAATTTCTAAGCTTATAAAACATAGGCATGAAAAATTGATGGTAGGATATAAGCACACACTTTATCTTTAAAGAACTTTATCTTTAAAGGATATATATATATATATTTTTTTCTTTGTTTTTTTCTTTTTACATTTCCCCAATCCCATTTACTCTTTCCTTTGGAAATGTTACTGTCCATTTTCTAGAAGCTATGGTACATATTGGCTCTTATTTAATCTATTAACTTCTTATAGCAGTAAGACAATACAGTGTTCACACATGCAAGGCTGGTTTATTCCCTTGCAAGTACATTTCCGTGTTGCATCTGCATACCTATAAAAATCTCAATTTTATGCTTTTTTATATCTGAGTAGTCCATTGTATAAAAATGCTACAAATGGAAAACATTTTTATCCATTCCTTGGTTGATGAATATTTGGGTTGTTTCCAAGCTGTAGCTATTTCAAATCATGCTGCTTTAAACATAGGTGCACATATACCACAATGGTATTATGTCTTTATTTCTTCTGGAAAAATGCCCAGAAGGACAGTGGTTGAGTCAAAGGGACCTCAAGTACAACTTTGTGAAGAACCTCCACCCTAATTTCCACAGTGATTGCAACAAGCTACACTCCTTCCTACAGTGGAGGGATTCTTATCTCCAAAGCCCCTCCAGCATTTGTTTTTGGTTGATTTCCTGATGGCAGCAATTCTTTCTGGATTGAGATAGAATCTCAGTGTTGTTTTAATTTCCATGTGTCAAATGACCAATGAGGGTGAATATTTTTCATGTATTTATTTGCTGTCTGTATTTCTTTATCTTAGAATTGTGCCTTCATCTCAGATGTGCATGTTTGGACTGGGTCTTTGACTTTGGTGTTTCTTTTTTTTTTACTCCCAATTTTTTGTATGATCTAGATGAAATTGCTTTTACTGAGGCACTGTAGACTAAATTTCTATTCCCACACTATGCACTATATTTTTACTCTGTTGGTGATTTCCTTCGGGTGCCAAAGATTTTGAATAAAAGAGATGCCAGTCATTGCTTTTTTGGAGTATTTCCATGCAGTTTGGGGTTTATTCATGAAGTCTCTGTCTATACCTATGTCTTCAAGATTTCAACCTAATTCTTTTTCTTGGACATTCAGTGTTTTTATTTTAATATTTAGATCTTTGATTCATTTTGATTTTCATTTAGTGTATGATGATGTATATGGGTCTAGTGTTAGTCTTCCGTGTGTAGATGGCCAGTTTTTCCAACACCATTTATTAAAAAGTCTCTCTTACAGTGCCAAAATTTGTCCCCTGTATTAAGCATAATGTGGCTCAGTGTGTTTGTCGTTGTGTCTGTATCTTCTAATGTGCTCCATTGATCCCTGGTCTGGTTTTATTTTTCTTTGTTCACTGTGTTTTCGCTTTTGCAGGAATCATGCTTATTTGATCCCTGTAGCTGTGCAGCATAGTGTGTACTCAGGAATTCTGATGCTGCTGGATTGCCTCTGTTACCCAAAGTGCTTTAGCTATGCTAGCTTTTTTCTGAGAACCTTTACTTTGAAATCTTGCTTTGTAAACTTAACAAAGACAAATTATATAAGTTAAGCAAAACTTCTTGCTTTAGACATGGAATGATTAACCCTGTAATTATAAGCAAATTAAATATATCTCATCAATTACTATCGAGAATCAAGTCATGACTTTTACACACTGTACACCATACACTTTTTCTGTTTAAAATTGTTCAATAAAATTTTATTAGTACATTTCAGATATATATAGTGTATCAGGCATACACTAGAGAAACAAATACAACACAAATACAACACAAGGAACACATATAACACAATTTATACAAATGTATAAAAAATTAGAAGATTGGCTTATGACACTAGCTGCACAGTCAGATGAGGAAGTGTGCTGAGGGCATCTGCACACCAGAGATTGAAGGATTCAGTCTCAAAGTCTAAAGTTCACTGCTGTGTTCCATGCTAGTATGTATCAGTTGGTTGATGTGTCTGCAACGGAAGGGAAGAAAGGCCGATGAGTCTGAGATAGAAAGCTGAAGGATCCAAGTTTAAGACTGAAGAGTCCACCCTGAAATCCAGGTGGTGATGTCCAAGCTGACTGTGAAGGTCAAAGTTCCTCTGAGGAAGTGGAACATGAAATCCTTCCTCAACCCTTTATGTAACCTTTTGTTCTGAGTCGCTGTGGGGTGGGCCATTCTCTCCCTAGGGTCAGCCCTTTCATGACCTAAGGCAGACCCTCTCCTTGGGGTGTGAGGGGGGATGGGGTCCCTAAGCCCCACGGATGAGACAGCCAAGGGAATCAAGTCAAGTTGACACCATTTGTCAACCACTACATGTAGTGACCCCATTCATCATAGAGAAGGTGGACTTGTACATGATATACCTCCTTTCTTTTCTCCCCAGTCCTCTATCTTCTCTTTACCACCACTTCTTGTTTCCATTTGCAAAAGCTTTTTTTTTCACATTTTCCTTTCTTTTATTTTTTTCTATTTTGTCTACTTGTTCACTTTTTCTGTTGCCATGACCATGTCAAACATTTTCTTCTTCTTTCACAATATCAATTACACCAGAATTCCTTGTTTACTCTTTTGGTGTCTCACACCAGAGAAACAATGTTGACTTTTTTTTTCTTTTTTTGTGGCCATCTCAGCCCACCTTGGGGTTGGGGCTGGTGCTGCATGTGATACTGGGGATCAAACCGTGGTCCCTGTGTGCTCACCTAAGCTTTTCTAAGCAGGTGCTTTAGACCACTGAGCTATCTTGCCAGCCCCAATGTTGTATTTAATTATATAAATTTGGTTTATTTTGCTTAAGAGTAGGGTCTCCAAATGCATCCATTTCCCTAGGTGTACATATTACTTTTGATCAAGGAATAATTCTTAAATTATTGTAAACAACAGTAGACATTGTGTTTATAGATCGCACCTGTTCACATTACCTCTATTAGGTAGGAGATGGATGAAAAGATGTTACCAACTGAAAGACATCTGTATTTGTTTCTTGTTAGCTTATGGTTATCCCTGTGAGAAAATGTGTTTGGACAACATCATGTATGTCTACTTATGGACATGGTATCTTAAATAGAACATATATGTCAATATGACACATAGAAACCCCTTGAGCACCTGAGTAATGTATAACCTTTATGCTGTCAAACTTTAAGTCATTAATTTGTACCACTGAGAAGACTACTAATACACAACTGTTAAATAACCATGGCTATGCTGAAAATCAATACAGTTGTATATTTCATAAATTTCTGTAAAAGAATTAAAAATTGACTTTAAAGTTATAATAAATTCATACACTAAAAATAGTTTGTTCAGGATCTCAGGATAAATACTGAGGGGATTTCACTGACCTTATCAGACCCAAAAACTGCAATTCTTGTTGCATAGGTCCTGCTTTACCTTGGTCTTAACCATCCAGCAGAAAAGTATAAAAACGAAATATAAGAAGTAAAGCCATGGTTTTATGTTGAGCTGTGGGGGACTCGGGTCAACAATTTCTGACATTGCCAGTGAAGCAGAAGACCCAATACTATTATGGACTGCTGGACTCTTTTAGAATGTTTTGCTGAGTTAACACACCTATAATATTCAAATAACGGAACTAAACAAAAAAGGATTCAGATGAATGTTCATTTTATATCTGTATATTCAAAGTGGTTAGGCTAGGTATATGTTTACATTCTCTTAATGAATAGAGGGATTTGTGTTAATAGTGTTTGTAAATAGGATATCATGTCCGCATCTTGTACAGCAATTAACCACTGGGAGAAATGTATGTAATGTGTTAATTATTGAAACTGTCCTACCAATTTGGTTTGAAACTGTCTCATTGCTATTTGTTTCTCAATAAAATTATGGGAAAATGGATTGTTCTTCAGTTGAGCAGGTACTTGCACATTAATCCATAATGAATAGACATTAAACAGACAAGG
This sequence comes from Octodon degus, assembly GCF_000260255.1. Classification (NCBI taxonomy): domain Eukaryota; kingdom Metazoa; phylum Chordata; class Mammalia; order Rodentia; family Octodontidae; genus Octodon; species Octodon degus. The sequence goes on along the minus strand of NW_004524762.1, from coordinate 187,217 downwards.
GACATCACACACATATAAAAGAATTACGTTCCACTAGAATGCACTCTCACATGTTTGGCCAAGCTGAATTACAATGAGTCTTCTATAGGTTATAGGACCATGTCTATGACTAGACAAGTCAGAACAGTTTTTTCTTTTCATGCTACAGGCTCTCGCCGTGCAGCTCAGCACGGTAGTGATTCTCCTGTCTCAGCTTCCCCAGCACTGGCATTACATGCCTGTAACACCACGTCTGGTTTCAGGGTAAAGACAATGTGGCCGGAGTTCTGGGGCCAACACTGCTACTGCATCCGGTACCAAGGATCTAACGTGGATCCTTGTGCTTGCCAGGCAGGTGCTTAGACTGTTGATCTGCTCATCCAGAGAATATTTCTTTTTTTTATGATGAGGAATAATTTTCAAGTTTATTTTCTTTTTTTGTTTGATTGCTTAAATACAAAGTGAAACCACAAACGGGTATAATCAAGACATCATCTCTTATGTGGTGACCTCTAGCAGATCGTCCTCACTGACATGGCTGGGGGTGGGGAAGACTTTTAGATAGCACCATGTGCCCAGGGGGCCATGGTGGTGGGGCGTGAAAATTGGATCCTCCAGGAGGGAGGTGGCCACTTGCTGCTCTCCATTGTGGGCACTGTGCCTCGTCCCTGCTGCCTGCATGGCCAGGGCATGGGTCCTGGAATCCCACAGTACCACCTCTGTCCTCAGACAGAGGACACCAGGCAGTCTCACAAACACAAAGCCTTGACAACAGGTCTGGATCTTTCATCCTGGCAGTATGGGCAGGTGGGCACGGGGAGTCATTTCTGATCCCATCTCAAAACTTTATTTCTTATTACAGTAGAGAACCATCTCAAATCTGTCTTACAAACACAAAATCCCAAACCCCCAAAACAAAGCCAAACATGCAGCCACTTCACTCATCTCAAGACCTATATACAAGTAGGTTGTTTATTGTTTTCAAAAAAAAGTTGTGTATAAATGTATTGTCACAATCCTTTTGCTTACATGTGGTTCTGATTGTTCTATTTCTTAATACAACTCCACTATCTAGACACTTATACAACTCTTTGGTCCAGAGATTCTAATCTTCTTTTCATGATAATTTTCTTTTCTTGGTTTAATTACCATCTCTACTTCCATTTGTTGTATTCCCTTTGGCATTCTTATTTCTTGTGATTCTGTTGGCAGCTAAGTAGCTCTTGATACTGGTTCCAATTAGGTGGATACTTCCTCCTATGTTGTACTTACAAGCTCCAAATTAACTGCTCTTATTTTTTACTTAAATGTGACTGTCGTCTCCAGTGGTTTTATTCCATCAAAGGTTTCTTTCTTTCTTCTTCTTCTTCTTCTTCTTTTTTTTTTTTTTATAGCACCAGGGATTGAACTCAGGACCTTATGCTTGCCAGGCAAGCTATCTCCCCAGCCCCCATCGAAGGTTTCTTTTGAGGGTTGTGTGTGCCTCCTCTCTAGGATATTGCATTGCTTCCATGGTTCACTTTCCATTCTATGTACACATAATGGGACCTTTACTTGCTGAAGTAGTACTTTATTTATTT
>NW_004524762.1:169701-176128 GCF_000260255.1 Octodon degus | reverse complement strand
GCGGAGGGGTGGGGGCCCGCCGGAGGGGGTGGCAGAGGGTCCAGCCCACGCTGCCTCCTGGGCTGGGACTGGTCCCGCCAGCGCAGGGTAGCAGGAAGCTCTCCACACACTCACCAGACCTGGAGTAGGACTGGGTCTGGGAGTTCCTGGAAGTCGGCAGAATTTCCTACTCGGCAAGAGGGGTGGGGAGGTACGGCAGAGTGGTGTGGGGCGGCCCAAGGGGGTGGGAGAGGGTCCGGCCCACACTGCGCCTTGGCTGGGACTGGTCCCGCCGGCACAGGGTAGCAGGAAACTCTCCGCACACTCACCGGACCTGGGCTAGGACTGGGTCTATTTATTTATTTTTTTGAAAGAGGTTCTTACTATGTAGTTCAGGCTGGTTTGAACTTACTGTGTAGCACCTGATGTCCTGGAACTCATGGCAATCCTCCTGCCTCAGCCTCCCAATTGCTAGGATTACCAGAGTGAGCCACCACACCCAGCAACTAATTTGTTTTCTGTGGGCATTTTTCCCCCTTTATTTTCTTTTCATTATTTCTATTTTTTAAAATACATTCAGTGGTCACATATCTATAAAGAATGCAGCAGGATTTGTGCAGCCCTTCTGGCCTCTAGCATGAGTCCCCCTGTGCCCTGGGGAACCCCAAAAAGCAACAGTCTATGGAAGAGCGAGTTTTAGAGAAGTGCTACATGTACTACTTTAGTTCTTTATAAGTTCTAGAGAGCAGACCTCTGTGTGAGTATTTATTTGTCAAGATTTTTTCAAAATTTATGGGTTGCTTTAGAGAACACAGAGGGGAAGACGAGCTTACTGCGGACCTTTCTTTTAAAAAAAATTCATACGCTTCACAGTGCGCCTATCAGACATGAGAACAAGAGCTTGGATACATCCCCAGCAGGCTGCGGGGAGGTCAGTGTGGTCCCCTGGCCTCACCTGTCCTTGGGCATGTGGTGGGGTAGGTGCTGGCATGGGTTGGCCTCCGTGGATGCCTTGATCCGGTCCCTGTAGTCATAGCGCAGCTCCTCCCTGACTGCAATGTCACAGGAGGAGATGAGGATGAGGTATGGCGCTCTTTGGTGTCCTGCAGCTTGGTCTGGTAGTTCCCACACTTGCAGTTCCCACATCAACAAGCCCAGGTGGTTTGTCTCCCTTGTGGCCTCTACGCAACAGGTTTTGCTGAGATACTGAAAGTAGTACATGTAGCAGCCCGTGGAGGGGTCTTGTGCGTACAAAGCCTCTCGCTACTTGGCATCAGTGATCTCGATGAGGTCCCCATGATACTCTACCACGAAGTCACCCTGGGAGAACTGCTTGGTGGTGATCCCACCCCTGCCTTTGAAATCGATGAGGTCGATCTTCATGCCTTCCTCCTTCCTGCTGTCCATCACCTCATCGATTTGTTTCCTTTCTTCCAACTGCAACTCGGCTTTGCTCTTCCTGGAACTGCTTCAACAGCGTAGAAGCTCTTGAGTTTGAGATTCTGTTGTGTTTTTCCTTGAGCTCTTTTTCAAGGTACCTGTTTGCTTTTGAGAGGCTTTTTCAGGGCTTGCTTGGTGATGGGTGCATTTGGTAGAATTACAAGACGAGGCCAGAGTTTTTGGAGGTTCTGCTGCCTCAGATTTTTGGTTTGGAAAAGGAGCCAGGGCACCTTTCCTGGTGTCTTTGAGTTTCTATTCCTCGGACTTCACAGTGCTTATATCGTGTTCCCAACATTTATTTTCTCTTCTCGTTTCCTGTAGATCCCAGCTAATGGTGTTCCCTGGCGTTTGACTTCATGATGTGCAACTGAGGTCTCTTCCTGAAGGGGATAACGCACTCTAGACGATTTATTTGGGCTCATGTAGAAATAGATCTTTGCCTGGCAAATACATTCTCCTGCAGCCAGGCCAGGCCCAAGGTGGCTGTGCCCCGACACCTCGCCCTGTCACCTCCGCCACGACCTGACCACCAGCGCTGTCCTTGATGCCGCCGCCACCACCACCAGTGCCACAGCAGGGACCCCTGGCTGTGGACGCCCCACTCCACTCCCTGCCCTCGTGGCATACCAGGCCCTGTCAGAACCAAGTGCGCCTGCAGCTCCGCCCTGAACAGGGGAAGCAGGAGGCAGGCCGGAGAATATATCTTATGGGTCAATTAATAGAAATCATTTTAAATAAGTGTCAGAAAGGAAAAAGAAACTTTTACATTTCTGAGGCAAAGACTTTTTTTGTTTTGTTTCATTATAGGAAGCTAAGCTTCATAGAAATTAGCAGAGATGGACTGGTCTCACAAAGAAATTAGTACAAAAATAAGGACCTCAGAGCTGTGGCTGGAGTTCCATCTAAAGAAGGCCAAGTATCAAGACAAAGAAGTCAGGGCCAGGCCTAGTCACAAACCTTCGAGATAAACAGTAACTTGAGATTATACCATCATTGGTACCACCTGGTCCCACATGTCCAACTAGGCATCAGTAACCCAGTTCTGGTAGCAGAGCAGCTGGACCTGTCCCTTACACAAAATGCTGTTCTTCCCACGGAGCCTTGCTACATGACCTCCTTCCCTATTGTATGTATGTTAGCTAAAAAGCAGTACTTGTAATCCTACAGGTTGGCTGTAGTGTGACCTATGCTGCACCCTCAGCGTGACTTTGCTGTATTTCTTTCTCTGGACTGGCAGCCCAACTTCAGGATCCCTTGTATCTCTCAGGAACTATCTCTTAATAGAACTCTCCTACTCCTAACCTCTGCTGTTCCTTGGAATTTCTTCTTTGAATTTAGGCTACATAAACTCAGTGTATCTGACTTCTAAAAGTCATAGAGTTATATTTCTTTGATAATGTTGCCCTTAAAAAATATATTTACTTGTTTTTACAAAGTAGCAGAACAGACATTTAAAAAGTGAATATGCACAAAAATGCAGACACAAATGAGGAGTTAGGCAGCTCACCCTGTGAGACTGCCCTCTGAGTCCAGCCCTCATGGAGGAAGCCTCCCTCATATAGCACTTGCTCATGGCTGACTCTGCCTGTGGATTCTATGCTGTGGCCACTGTCACTCGCAAACTAGATTCCCACTCTGTTTTATTCTCTCTGAGCATAAAGAGGCCCCAACCGAAGACCTGGTCCCCAGAAAAGCCCACAGTTGTGGTAATGTACAAAAATAGTAGGGTTTTAGTTTGAGGTTAACTCTTGCTTGGCAGGCCAGAGTCAGAGAACAAACCCAGTGTAGCATACCTGGTACAGACAGAAAGTTTGTAATAGGCTCCATTTGGGAGGGGGGTAGTTGAAGACTAAGCCTCAGTATATGCCTACTTTGGGATGCAAGTGCTCCTCTCCCATGGCCTTTGCCCACTGTGTTGGGAAACCAGGTCCAGCCAGTGTGGCTTTCAGAGCAGGCTCAATCTGAAAGTGTTGGCCTTAAGTTCAAACATCTGCTTGAATCCCTATTCTATGGCCTACATTGAGCAAATACCACAGGCTTGACTGCTTTTCCTATTATTGTCATGAGAAAGACCTAGTTTTGTCTTGGACAGCTGCCACAGACTGAGGTGTATGTGCAGAGAGGCTCCAAGAGAAAGGAAGCTACCTGCCAAACAGGTAGGTAGGTGTGGTTAGGTAGAAGAAGTTGTACCTTTCTGGGTTCCAGTACCCCAGATATAGCAATAATTCATTCACCCAAAATCACTGAAAGATGCTTAGATTTCTTGATGAGAAATTACACCTTTTTGTTTTCTATTCCCTGTGCTATTTCTGGTAGGGTGACTTATTCTCTTGCAATTATTTTTCTTCTTTTTTTCTCTTACTGTTTTCACTACTGGCTTTCTTGTTTTTCTTTTGTGTTTCACTTCATTTTTTTCTCTCTGTGCTTTCCCCTTCCTTTTCTTCTTCCATTTCTTTTTATGTTATCTAACTCAATTAATTTCCTTTTACTCCTCAATACAATGCCCTATCACAATTTGTCTCCTCCTCATATTTCCTTTATCAATATTTCAAATTTTACTTTTTTCATTCCTGCATCCCCACTCCTTCCATTTTTTTTCCTAGAAAACCATTTAGTTTTTTGATTCTTTATATAGCTATCCCTATAACATTACTACGAATACTGTTATATTGCTAATACAGTTGAAATTGTTTCACTAGTTGATTTTTTGAGTCAATATTTGGTTAGTCTTAGTGTTTACTGCATATTTATAGATCCTCTTTGTACTGTTAAACCTGGTACATTACTTATTCTTAGGTGATATTGCATATAGTTTGACTTCAATACCATGGTTGGTGCTGATTTTATAGCCCTGATGACATAACTCTTTCTGATGATAAGATTTCTCTGTATTCCAGCATCTGGATTGCCTTTGTATCATTAACAGTATTGTCATCTATTCCAGAAAAAATGGGTACTGTGCCAGAAACACTGCAGCATCTCCTTCCAATAAACACAGCTGTTTACACCCAGAACTCGGTTGTTTTCTTGATCTCAGAAGGACTTAAGTCTCACAGAGCTGGCTTGGAATGCTTCAGATATCCAGGACCCAAAGACCTCAAGTCTCTTGGGTATGCAATGGTGAATATTTCTATACAATAATGCTGGAATATTTTTTCTTGCGAGAATTCATCATTTTCCATGTTTCATGATACCCTCCTCTACCTACCACAATGTAGGCAGCCACCCCAGATACCGTTTTTAAGAAGGTTTCTAGGCAGATGATTTATCATTCTGGAATTGTCAACTATGCAGGCTTCTTGCTACTTCTGAAGCCACTGCTGATTGATAGTCACAGTTGATGGCCAAATCTGTGATTTTCTGAGCCTCATAAGTAACTGTTCCACCTACAGGTACATGCCATATAAGTTAATATCAACTATTGCATTCTCAGGAGCTCAGGCCAGGTAGGATGTAAGAAAGAGACAAGAGGACTATCATTGAGCTCAGTATATCTCTTCTTCCTAGTAGTGCAAGAAAAAGAACTGCTAAGGCTCCAACTTGCCCTTTGACACTCAGTACTTTCTACTAATTTTGACTACAATTTTTGACTACAAAATATGTAAAAGAGTGGCATTTCTTAATGCTGCTCTGTGCTGCTGTGTTGCTGGCTGGCTACATGGCCTAAGAGACTTGGGAATTAATTTAGAAAGCTTTTAAATGACTAAGTGGAGAGGCAGCCCCCACATGCTATAAGATATTCTCTGTGGGGTAGAACAATCTTGATATAGCCTGTCGTTGTGATTTCTTTTGCTCAAAGATACTGTGTGGCTGTATGATCAAATATAAGTGGAAGCCTGGGATATCATTCATTGCCCTAGGGACTACCTGGTATGCACATGGTCCTGATTTTGTTTCCCAGTAGAAAAAAATTAAAATTAAAATAATTTTATTTACAAATATTCTGTGAATATCTAAATTTTAGGATTGAAAACAAACAGTAATTTTAAGTTCAAAACATTCACATATAAAGTACAGTACTTATAAAATGTCATGATACTTTACTCTTTGTACAAATCAATGTTGACAATATTCAAGAAAAGTTTTCTTTTTTTGAGACAGTCTTGCTATGCATCTTTGGCTGACCTTCAACTTGCAAGAAGCCTCTTGCCTCCGAGCCACTACTGCTGGGATTACAGGAATGCACCAAATCATAAGGCTGTTAACTACATTCATAATTGTCCTGTTGATGTTATTATTTGTCCTATGTGTAGTTACTTGTTTCTTGGCTGTGTGTTCTCCACACTTATTATTCTACACTTGTCCAAGATGTAAATACCTGCTGTCTTCCAGGGCCTTTATATACAACATGGGGAGTTATCTTTGACTGCCAATCAACAACTATGATCTCCTTCAGTTTGAAGAAAACAGAGCAGTTATTGCCCATGGTTCCTTCATGGCATGACAGGTTACTTCTTCAGAAAGGGTAAATTGTAGGGAGCTTAGTTAGAAATATCTACGCAATCAGACAGCTCTGGGTCTTCAAAGGATCCAGTGTGGAAGAGGAGATACCTCGCAACTGTGGGCCAGAAAGGCACCTCCACTGTGGCCAGATGTCAAGATAAAACATTAAACAAATACACTAAGGATAAATATTTGTCACTAAGGATAAATATCAGAGGTTGATATTCCTAATAGGCAGGAATTAACTTGAAAAAGCTAGCAAGTGTCACCCAAAGCCCTAAAAGAAAAGCCTTTATCCTGTTTTCATGCGACTTGTTATGTGACTGGCTTCCCCATTTCACACTGATTTCATCAATTTTATCTGGGAAATTGTACTTTGAAATCGTATTGCTTCACCTTAGTTTTGTCCCACCACATGTCTGTATTTCAAGTTTCCATTTTATACTTTCAACTAGTCTTACCTGATGCTTTTGCTATATAAAAATGTCTAGAAAAGACAAGTTTTCTTGGTAACCCACTCAGGTTTCCTTGTGTCCCTCTCTCAGATAGAAGTTTCTTTAACCCC
>NW_004524762.1:138551-153193 GCF_000260255.1 Octodon degus | reverse complement strand
AGTATAAGACGTGAAGCCATGGTGTTATGTTGAGCAGTAGGGGACTCAGGTCAACAATTTCTGACATTGCCATTCAAGCAGAAGACCCAATACTATTATCGACTACTGAACTTTTTTAGAATATTTTGCTGAGTTTACACACCTACAATATTTAAATGATGGAACTTAACAAAAAAAAAGGGGATACCAATGAATGTCCATTTTGTATCTGTGTATTCAAAGTGGTTAGGATAGATATATATTTACATTCTCTTAATGAATAAAGCAATTTGTTCTAATGGTGTTTGTAAATACGTTATCAAGTCTGCATCTTCTACAGTAATTAACCACTAGGAAGAATGTATGCAATGTGTTAATTATTGAAATTGTGCTACCAATTTGGTTTGAAACTGTCTCATTGCTATTTGTTTCTCAATAAAATTTTGGGAAAAAAAAGAAAATTAAGAGCAAAATCTAGCAGGGTGTTGAGAAACATCTGGCCAGAGGGGAGGATCTCATGTACCTGTAGATTGCAAGGATGATACAGGGCAAAACATGATTGTTGAATAGGAAGAGAACAATGGAACTATGACCTGATGTTTTTACCAGAGTACACTTGAAATGCAGGCGATTCCTTGGCGCATTGCTTGGTGCTGCCCTGCTCTGATGTTATAAGTTATTCGTGAGTAGATGTGTGATGGTAATAGTTCTCCTATTATGATTTCATATAATTTTTAGGCACATGTCTATCATGTATTCAGTTAAATATTGTGGTTTTAAGCACTCTTTGAAAATTTGATTTTGTGTGGATTGAGTGCAATAGAATTGTATATATGTAATTGTTATATGAATGTAGATCTGAGAGGAAGACATGCTCACTTAGCCCAAAAGAGCCACAGGAGTCAATGATTGTGCATATGTGTCTGGCTTTGAAGTTAACCACAGCTGCATTGTGATAGATTATCTAATTGGCAACTTGTGGCACCCAGCTGAACAGAGTCACTAGGGATCTCAGTGTAAAAGGTCCACCTGAAGTTTGTTGCCAACACCACATACAGAAAATAGGAAAAGAAGACTGGTAGTGGTTGATTCTGGAGAACCTTGTCATGGTGGTTTTGCTCATGCAAATTTAGTGAATATTATTTTCATAGAAGCTTGGGTCTTGATGTTGCTGATGATGGCTATGGTTCTTCTTGGGGTAGCTCTGGTCTTTACCATGAGCATCATTTCCTGGCTTCAATGCAGATCCCTCAGCCTGCTAGCAGAGATCCTTCATCCCCCTGGCACAGGCTTTCTAGCTTTCATCACTAAACTTTGTGTTTCCCAGAGCAAATTGCTGATAGCGACTGGCTGTGACATTGTCTTGGGCTACAGGCCTCTGGCTGGACTACTGCAAGTTATTTACCCAGCATCAAGGCCCTCACTTTGAGCCACATTTGGAACAGACCTTGCCGTTCATCATGCCCAGTGGTCAGCACTTAGATTCCTTCTTGCATCCCTGAGGAATAGGTGCTGAGATGCATAGCCAGCTCTTATAATGGTAAAATAGAAATTAACATTAGATAATTAAGTAAAGGGCCCATAAAATCCACTGTTTTGCTCCACAAGTTTTAAAAGAACAGAGCTGTATTATAAAATGGAATATCAGAATATCATGAAATGTAGCATTAAACTGTTTCTAGAGATTGACAGTGGATGGCTCATAACAATAGGGGAGGAATACTCTGCTTTTCCTATTTTTCTCCTGTGTTGTTTAAAGTTTCAATCTATTCAAATAAAGTTGAAACAATATACTACAAATTATAAATCAGAGTTTAAAAATTTCTGCAATCAAATGTACCTTCATTTTCCTTTCACTGTATAAATATACAATGCATGGATTCTTAACTTTTCATGGAGAAGATATCTAATACTTAAATATCTGATAGATCAGCATTTAAGAAATCTATCAGTAAAACCCAGGACAGGGAATATTTCTGCTAGGTTTCAGCCCGAGTACAGACTGCCAAATTATCATGGCCCTGATCCAACATGGCTGAATCTCCAAAACAAGGGCTTATCTTCCCACTGACCACTTTCTCCTCCTTCCCCACTCCAGCCCTGGATGTAACTTCCTTTTACCTTTCTTCCCACACAAGGGAGCCTCCAATCAGCTCCCTGTGTGTCACTAAACCTGCCTCTCAATCTCCACCCCTACCAAAATTCCATGAAGTCTCAGGCTCCCTGTCTCAGGCCAGAGGACCTGCGCATCTCCCTGTGCTGAATCATCTCTCTGTGTTTAAAGTTAATAAAGGCTTCCCATACCCTTAATTCTGCTTCTCTGCTGTGCCACTGCCATCACTGTTGCCTCTCAAACCTATCAATTTCTATGAAGGTGAGTGTAATTAATATTACATTCTACCTCAACAAGTATTTTCCTTATTAAATTGTATCCAATTGCTTTCTGTATTGAACCAGATTTCTCTGGATGATGTCAAAAAGAATGCTGAAAAAGCGCTCATTTTACTGATCAAATAACAAGCACAGAATCATTTAACTCCTTCCAAAGGGGTAAGTTTCAGTACATATTTTACTCAGTTTATCATCTGCTCTTCAGTTCACAAAGGGTTTAGTTTGTCAGTTAGTCAGAGGACAATGCATACTGCCATTAACCTGGCTAATTGTGGCAGAGCTCTGACATATATTGATTCACCCTAATGATCATAACTGGAGGTAAAGAGGAAGAAGATAGTTTTGAAAAATGTCCTAATGTTTTAAACATGTATGGGGCAGTAAAATCATCATGACTGTAGGTCATGGTGGCACACGCTTGTACTACCAGCACTCTGTAGGCTGAAGCAAAAGTACTGTTGTGAGTTCTAGACAAGTCAGGGCTACAGTGTGATTTCAAAGCTATTCTTAACAACAAAGTGAGACATTTGGCAAAAAGTCAACAAACAAAGAATAACAACAAAAATGACTCACATACCTCACTATGGTTTTCAGGAACTTGAAGGACTAATAGGGCACATGCTACTAATACCTCATTCATTAGCACCTTAAAAAAACAAATGAAATGTGAAAAAGCTTACTAAGATTTATATTTAAGAATATTAAAAATTTACCTTAAAAGTACAAATAGCACTGCACTGCCCTTCTTTCCAAAAAGTAAGTATAAAAGCTTGGTGTGTGGGCACACACCTACAAGCTGAGAATGAGAGAGGCTGAAGGAGGAGGACCAGTGTGAGTTTAAGGGCAACCTGCACTACCTAGAGAACTCAATGCTAGCCTGAAGGATGGAGATAATTCAAGCCTATTTCAAATAGTGCAAAAAGGCCAACCATCAAAAGTTATAAAATCTCCTCCTCCTATGTATTATAAACACTTGGGTTAGATACTAATCCAAACCAGAAAGGAACCTTGTTTCAAGGAAGTTACCAAAAAATAAAGATTCCAGATTTTAGACAAGAAGAGCAGCTAAATAATGAAAGGCCTCAAGATGAAGTCACAGGGCCTAGGCTTGCATGTTTCCCCAAGGCATGAGCAGAACGTGATTGCAGTGTAATGAGCCCTTCCCAGGCCCTTAAACCCAGATATGCATCAGACATGCAGGCAGTGACCCAGCACCAAGGCCTTTCCCAAAAGTACCTGTTTCAGAAATCATAGACGTGCCAAGGTTAATAATCAGCCGTATGCCCTCGCTACATGTCCCTGTTCCCAACTGGGTCATAATTAGCTGAGTGGCCATACTTGTAATTCTCTTATTCATTGTAGTTTGACCTGTGTTGTTTGCACATTGTGACATTTCTGTATGTGATAGACCTGAAAAGAGGGCTGCAAAACAATGCCCTTGGACACCTCTTGTCTCTCAGGATCTCCTGTCTCTCAATAAACCTTTCCAAATATTAATGTCTTTCAACTCTTAGTATTCGTGCTTTTTGATTCAGGGAATATGATCTTGATTTGTCTGATAGCTGGAAGTTTAGGAGTTCTATTTCCCCTATATCTCATGGATTGGAAGATAGCAATCCCAACAAAAAGAAGGCCAGATGCCAATTACCTAACTGTATAAAATCTTTGTATAGTTTTCCCCCAATAGTGGAAAGAGTGCATGCAATTATGGAAGTGCAGATGTCAATCAGAAGTATTAAATGATTAAGGAGGGAAAACAAATTTAATCTTTTATGTAACTTATTTTGCGTAGTGTCTCACTACACAGCTCAGAGTCTTAGTGATCCTACTCTCACTTCTGAGCACTGCAATTACCCAGATGTTGCACCATGCCTTTTTTCTGTGGCAGGCATTGGGAGCCCAGTGATCCAGGGCCAATACGTGATGCCATCCCGGAGATGAAACCCATGTGTTTGTTTGCCAGGTAGGTACTTAGGCAGCTGAGTTATCTCCCCAGCATGAGAAAAAATTTAAAATGTAAATAGAATCCATATAGGGTTGGAATAGAATAATTTTTAAAAGAAAGAATTATAACCTCTAAAGATAGCTTTAGAAAAAATTGACCAAAGATTAAGAGTAATTTTTGGGTCCGGGAGATAGCTCAATAGAATCAGCACTTGTCTGGTAAGCACAGGGTCTTGACTTCAATTCCCAGTACTGGAAAAAAAAAAAAAAAAAAAAAAAAAAAAAAGAGAATTTTTCTTCAACAAGTTCCAAAAGTAAACAGCAGATTCACTTTATAACAAAAAAAGGCAGAAGTTCAAAATAAAACTTTACTTTCAAGGAGCTGGGAAATAGTAAACAAATCATCTGTTTAAAGTTAAATGCCAAAAAAGGAACTAGATGTTGTTTTTCTGATAAGATGACCTACTTCTGTCACTCTAATGTAAGGTGACTCACTTGTGACTTCAACTGTTTTCTTTCTCCTTTGGGGCACTGAGATGAATGTTTCTCCGTTTCCCAATGAAGATATAAATTTGGAAGGCCACAATTCATATGCTATGAGGTAATACAGGAGTAGTAAGATATCATGAGATGGTGAATTCAGACTATCATTTTGTCTTTTAGATATTTCCCACTTTCTCAGAAGGTTACAGGAAAATTGCATATGACATAGCTACTCACTTCATTAAAGATGAATTGCAACAAACTTTCATTCCTAAGCACATTGTCCTTCAATTTCAAACGTAATGTGCCTAGAAGCTACAGCCTGATGAACACAATGGCTCTCGGAGTTGTGGCATGGAAAGTCCCTTCTCTGTGCCTCTGCACATTCTGTCTCCCACTCTCTTTTCCTGCCATGCATCAAGCAGTTTTCGCCTCTAATGTCCTGAGCCATCTTGGATTTTCCCAGAGTTAGACACCTGTAACACAGTTCTCTGAAGCTGTGACATAATATAAATCTCTCCTCTGTGCCTTTCAGGGTTCTTCTTTAAGCCTCAGCAGTATGATCAATACACCACTCTTATTACCATATAGAACTGAAAGTCCTAATCAAAAAAACTAGACTAGAAAAGAAGTAGGAGGCCTTTATAGCAGAAAGTGTGTACCATTTCTTCCATTTACAGATAACATGTTCTTATACAAGAAAACCCTAGTACTATGCTGAGAAACATAACTGTAAACAATGTTAGTAAACTTGCAGGACCCAAAATCAACATAGAGAAGCTAGTTACATTTCTAAATACTAACTATACTCCATTGAAGAAGCATTAAAAAGAAGTCCACTTTGAGTAGCATGGAATGAAAAATATTCTTAGCAGGGCCAGCCTGATAGCTCAGCATACTAATGTGCCTGCTTTGGCAGAGCGCAGCACCAGAGTTCCATCATCAGTGTGCCTTGCTGGCCCCGCCTGTGGGACCCACTGAGACTTCGATTGAGACTAGGTGTGGTGGCACGTGCTTATAATCCCAGCACTTGGGAGGCAGAAAACAGGAGAATCACTAGGACTCAGATTTATGTAGTGAGACCCTGAATACCCTGCAGACCCTGTCCCAAAATTCAATTAATTAATTAACAGAGAAAAATAACAGAAATAAATTTAATAAAGAATGTAAAAGATCTTCAAATTAAAGAGTGGCATCCAAAAAGCTGACCATTTTCACAATCAGAAGAATCAATGTTGTCAAACTATCCATACAAACCTAGACAACGCAGAGGTTCAATGCAATTTCTTACCATTCCAATAGTATCTTCCACATGGAAACAGAAAAATTGTAGAATTTGCATGGAGGCAATGAAGACGTGAAATATCTAGAGGAATATTGATCAAGGATAAAGATGGAGGTCTTACACTCCTGAATTTGAATTGTATTACAAATCTTCAGCCATGGAAAACAGTATGTTGCTGCCATAAAACATATATACCCACCAATGGAATACAATAGCAATCCAGAAGAAACTCTGCTTTTAGAACTACTAATGCTTGGGAAAGGCAAGAATTCTACACAAAAGGAGAAACCTCATCTATCCAATAACAGGCAGTTGTTACACTGGGTAAATGCACACTAAAATGAAAAACCAATGGGATCTTTATCTATATCATTCACAAAATGCAACCTAAGAGAAGAGAAGCCTCAAACAGAACATACCAAACCATAAAATACCTGCTAATAACCAGTGTGAACTTTCTCTCCCACTGTGTTAGAGAACATTTTTCAGTTATGACACTACTAGCTTAGGAAGATAAAGCAAAGAAAGCACACTGTACTGCATCCAATTAAAAAGATTCAGCACTGCTAAGACAGTGCACTGCATAGGAAACAATTAAATATGGTCAGCTATCAAAATGAGAGAAAAACCATGTGCAAATCATCTACTTATTCATAAGGATTACTAGTCAGAATCCAAGAATCAAAGTCAGGAAACCTAAAAAATCCCATAAGATTTGCAGATGAAGACAAACAAGAAAAGAGTACAGATCAATTAAAAATGTTCAATGGACTTAGGATACTAAGTCAGGAAGATTCGTAGACTCTGAGGCCATTCTGGGCTACGTAGTTCATTTAAGATCAGCCTGATCTCATTTGACTGACCCAGTCTCAAGTAAAAAAAAAAAAAAAGGGCTTTGGAGCATTTGCTCTAGGGTGGTGTCTTCCCTGAGGTCCTCTTTCTCCAGGGGAGGTGGTGCAGGGACAGGTGAGGGAAGGAGGCCTCCAGCACTTCCTACTGGGGTTGGCCTCAGTCTGAGATCCTCCAACCAGAAAACACATGGGATGAAGACAGGGCTGTCCCTGCATGGCTCCCGCCCTCTGTTCTACCCACCTCTTCCTTTTATACCCCCTGCCTCTTCTTGTGGCCAGCACTCAGAGTTCACACTGCAACCTGATGGACACAAGTGACCACCCTCGGCTGGAGTCTAGAGGAAGAAGTGCACTGAAAAAACTGCATGAATCCTGCTCTATGACCAGAAGTGCAGTCTCCTGGGCGTAGACCAAGTTCTCCTGTGCCTGCACCAAGGTCTCCTGGGCCAGTGGTGCCTTTGACACTTCAGCTTCCATCCCACAGCATCAAGGCCTCATCTTCCCGCCTTGCCATGAGCTGCTTTGGGATCTATAGGAAAGAACGGGAGGACAAGGAAGAGGAATTATTTGAGGTGAGAAGGACACAGAAACAGCTAAAGGAAGACAAGCGACTCTATGCACCCACACACCACCTGCTGCTGCTGGGGCCCAAGGAATCTGGCAAAAGCACCCTTTTCAAGCAGGCAAAGATGCTGCGTGGACCAGGGTTTAATGGAGCTAGTCAGCGGGCCACTGAAGTGCAGAAGGTCAGAAACTCCCTGAAGGAAGCAATTGAAAACGTCCTGTTGGCCATGAGCAGCCTGTGGCCCCCAGCGGAGTTGGCCAACCCTGAGAACCAGTTCAGAGTGGACTACATCTTGGGTGCCAGGGACGAGCTCAGCTTCAGTTTCCCACCTGAGTTCTTTGAGCACGCCAAGGCGCTCTGGGAGGATGAGGGCGTGCGCTCCTGCTATGACCGCTGTATGCAGACTGGGCTGCTGGACCATTCTCGCTACTTTCTGGACAAGATCGATGTCATCAGAAAGCCCCACTATAAGCCGAAACCTGAGGATCTCTTTCGCTGCCGCCTCCACATCCCAAGAATCTTTGATACCAAGTTCCAAGTGGAAGAAGTCAACTTCCACATGTTGTGCATGAACGGGCTGTACCACATCAACCGGGTATGGGCTGAGATCCTCAAAAACTTCAGTGCCATCATCTTCGTGGTGGATAGCAGCAGCTACGACCAGAATTTCATGGGAACCAACAGACTGCAGGAGGCTCTCAACATTTTCAGGTCCTTCTGGAGCAGATGTCCCCGCCCCTTCTGTGTGCTTCTCTTCCTCAACAAGCAAGATCTCCTGGCTGAGAAAGTCCTTGCTGGGAAATCAAAGATTGAGGACCACTTTCCAGAATTTGCTCACTACACTACTCCTGATGGTGTCGTTCCTGAGCCTGGAGAGGACCCACATGTGACACGGGCCAAGTATTTCATCTGTGACAAGTTTTTGAGCATCACTAGTGCTAGTGGCAATGAGGACTGCCACTGCTATCCTCAGTTCACCTGTGCTATGGACCATAGAAACATCCAGCGAGTGTTCAGCCAATGTGCCCAACTAGTCTTGTATTCAGTGAAGGAAAGAGCTGCTCTTAGAATGAAATGTGCCTTAATTAAAGCCTAACATCAATTAATTTTGTAAAATTCATGGTCCTTGGTACAATTTGTTTCTGTACATGATATATGTTGATTCTGCTTTTTAAAACTCTTATTCCCAGTACTTCTTTAGAGCCACCTAGACATTCATAGTCAGACAGCATGGCTTTTATTTTACTGTGCTTTCTCCTTTTTTTTCATTTCCTTCCTTCCCTTCCCCTGCACCAACCCTATTTTCCTTTTCCTTTTGAAGAGTTTCTTCTATTCCAGAAAATCTCCTGTACATTTGTTCTCTTATATACATATTTAATTTCTCACACCAGAGAGATGATGTAATATTTACACATGAGCATGCAATTTATTTCACTGATCATTACGGTGCCAAAGCAATGTACCAATAAATGTTCCAATTTTACCTTGACTTACGACTGAGTAATTTTCCATTTCTGTAAATTTTAAAAAACACACATTTTTTTTTAACAATTTGTTAGTTAGGATGTATTTGGGCTGCTTCCAAGATTTAGCTATAAGACACTGTGTTGGTGTCCACATGGCTGTCTATATCTCACTGTTGTGTGATGCTTTTGATTCTTCTAGGATGATGTAGACAGCAGGAACACACTCAACTAATTTAAAGTGATAGAAGAAACACATATCAGTGAGACTTGCTATAGTCAATATCTGGAAGGAAGATACTGCAAACAGAATCTATTATTTGTACCCTTATTTTTATCACAGTCAACTAAAGAGTCAACTACAAAAGAATGCACAGAAAGTGTCCATGTGCAAGAGAAGCAAAGAATCCACCTGAGGGCCTGCATTGCATATTGGTGGACACCCATGAGACCCTCCAGAACCCTAAAGCCCTTGACATTGTCTCAAACAAGTTTGTTCCATGGAATCACAGTAGAAAACCACAAAGCCATTGGTGGAATGTAGAAAGGCTGTGCTCATGCGATGATACATCTGTGTTAGCAGGCTGAAGTTTCTGCACTGGGTACAGGTGATGATAATCCTTATAAGACCCAGAGGTTGCATAAAAGGTATCACAGTCATTCTCACTAAAGCAGTGTCTCAAGTTCCTCTGACAATGAAAACAGCTGAATAGGTAGCAAGAAAGCCTTCTTGCCAATCTCCTCTGAACGACTAAACAGTGTAATGTCTTCCCCTTGGGAGGCAGGAAGCAATGCCCACAGAAAGAACTAGATCCACAATGTGGACCACAGCCATTCTAAGTGACAAGAAGGACCCAAGCTTCTCTGACAATGACAAGAGCTGAGTTCATATAGGAAACATCAGCCTGGATCCATCCCTTCCTACAAATCACCTTGTTTTAAAGTGATAGAAAAGCCAAGGTTGATCATGTCAGCCATATACACTTACTCCATGCCCCACTTCCAAACTGGAGAAACACTACCAATGTGGACATACTTGTAAGCCTAAAGGTTCATTGGAGTTTGATCCATGTTGTACACTCATTGTGAGTTTGCTATACACAATACCTCTGATGATTGACCTCTGTGGCAACCATGAGCGTCCCCTACTGTTTCTTAGGACAACCGCATTTTCAATAAACTGTTCTTACTCTTAACCTGATTTCTCCATTGAATTTCATCCTGGATGTCAGGTTGCACAGACTCCCCATGTGTCATATCCAAAACGTTGGCAGTTATGCTTCTCTTCCTTCATTTGGGACATTCCACCATGATATTGGAAGGAGCTAAGAGTTTGCTGTTTTTTCACAGCACCTCAAAATTCTTTCTCATGGCTCTTTATTGTGAATTATTGAGGTAATCAAAATTATCATCTGCACTTTGCTGGTTACTTTTGCCTTTCATCAATTGCTTGACCTTTGTAAAATTTGAGAGCTGGAAAACTTGTGATGGATTTGAATTTCTTTCCTCAACAGGATATTTTTTATGGCTTGAGGGTCTTGCCCCAGGGCCTTGCATTGCTGTTTCCTTATATTTTCATTGAGACTTATTTCTATACTGCTTGCCTGATTTGCCTCTATTCATTTCCTGATTTGTTTGGCTGTCATCAGAAAGCTTACAGCTCTCCTTTAGACAGCAAGGTGGAATCACTGTTTTACTTTTTAATTGTTTTCAAGTTTGAAAAAGTATGTCTAAGGAGTCAGCCAGAGGCCATTGAACAGGTTGTAGAAGTTCCCCTCTGAAGAAGATGATTGTTATATGTGTCAGGAAATGCTAGTGTGCTTCTCTCTGCAGTCTTGTAATTCTTTTCTTGTCTTTCTAATTGGAATGTCCTGAAAAAGCCAACAGTTATGCCCATCTCTAAGAGAAGCAAAGGCAGGCAGCCTTTATAGCCTTCATAAACCTAATCTGTGGGTGTGAGGGAGTCAGAATCCATGCTCCTTCAAGAAGGAACAGAGGAGTTTTTTGATTGAGCAGGTGTCTGCTAAGACAGTTCATGTGTGACAGGGTAGAGAGACCCTCATTCAGCTGCTTTGATCATTCATCTCCTTTTGAGCTTAGCAATGGTAACTTTTTGAGTCAGTGTTAACATTTGAATTTGGGGCATGTTTTGCTGAAGATCAGAGACCTACTTGGAGAAAGCATTTGGTCTTGATCATTGTTATGCCTTTCAGAAGTGTCAGACTCACTTCTTGAGCCCTGCTTAGACTCACTACTCTGTTCTCCACTGCCCTTCCACTGAGAAATAACACAATTTACCCCAGTTATGCTTTGTCCATGGTAATTTACTCTCCTCTGGTGGTTGGCTCCCAGGATCAAGTTTCCTGAATTCTGTGTTTCTTCTTCCCTGTGCCCCTTCCAGAAGCTCCTTTCAGACATTCTTTGATCATATTTGAAAAAGTTCATTCATATATATTCCTGAAAATTTAAAGTAGAAATGTACAGTTCAGTTTATCAGCCTTTTGCTTCTTACACAGAACTAGAGATTAACTACTTCCACTTCTCTCTCCCATCAAGAGTGCTGCTCCATGGGGCAAAAGAGATAGCTGAGCTGTCTAAACATCTGGTGGAACATAGTAATCCCAGCACTAGGGAGGCTGAAACAAGAGGATCACTGCAAAACCAGACTTTGTAGTGAGACCCTGTAACAAATACACAAAATTTTTAAAAAAGTGATGCTTCTTGACTCAAACTGACTTTTTTTTTTTTTTTTTTTTTTTTTTTTTTTTTTTTTGGCAGAACCCAAGTTTGAACTCAGACCCTTGCGCTTGCCAGGGAAGTGCTTATTCCACTGAGCCATCTCCCCAGCCCCACAAACTGACTTTTTTATAACAGAGAAAAGAGCATTGATAGAAAACAAAACATTTTCATACATCTTTCCATATTTCAACAGAAACAGGATCCATTATATGGGTATAGTCTCCAGCTAACTCAGCTGCTTATAACATTTGTTCCTCAGAAGAAGTAGCATGCACTGCCATGAAGGAATCATGGGCTATGAATGCTTTGGCTTCTCAGGATGAAGGGCTCATACTTGTTGAGGGGCAGTCAGACATACCCCCCAGAGGTTCTGAGTAACCTCTGTAACAAGGAGGCATTTTTCTTTTGGTCAGCATATGCCTTGAAGTCTTGAAGAAACAAATGCAAATAAATAATTCAATATGTTTGTGCCAAATAAGGACAGCAAAAGGATAACTATGAATTTTGTCAACTAAGATTTTTACCAAGATGAGACAGTAACGACTTTTTATAAAGAGCATAAAGATTGGGTCTAGGCAAATTTTGAGTCTGATATGTCATTGGGTTGTTGTCTAATACTTTGAACAGCTATTGAGACATTAGCAGAAAGATCATGAATGTACACACAACACTTAATATTTATAATTTCAGAGGATCCCCTGTGGTGCTGTTACAATAACAAATACCATTTGATTTTGGAAGATGGCCTATATTAGATAGAATAAAATCTCTCCAAGAAGAGAGCCGGGCACTTAAGAATGACAAAAAGAGCAAATGATGAGAAATCCATTTCAGTTAGAGCTTAAGCAGGATCCTCTAAAGAATTTTACTGAGGTATGATAACTAGAAGGAAGGTCAGAGTTGGAGCAGGACAAAGGGACCTGGTGCAATATCTAGGTAGTAAGCATTTCTTTTCTCTAGTCATGATTACTCAGGGTTCCTTCATGGGATGACATGTAGAGATAACAGTCTCAGGCAAAGGGATAAGACAGCTCCATGGCCTTTCAGTCCTTCTGGACTCCCTGGAAGGTTGAATCTGAGATCTGGCTCCTTCACTTCAGAGTGAAGTGAGTAAAACCTCACTTTTAGAGTCTAACTTCAAAGTCAGGGAATGGCTTGTGGAGCCTTTTACAACAGTTCCTCTTATGTTGGCCTGGTTTTAGGCAGCAGTAGCAGATGAGGCTAGTGGTTCTGAATTCTTGGAATCCAGAGAATCAGGTAAGGATGATTTTACCCCTATAGCGAACTGGACTACAGCTGACCTAGAAGCCCCATCTAGACTAGAAGGTTGAGTAGGGGAATTCTGGAGTTCAGTAATGGTGGGCAAGGATGTGATTATGACTGTCTTGTCCTGGGGGCCAGGGAGATGGCTCAGTGGAATAAGCGGTTCCTTGGCAAGTGCAAGGCCCTGAATTCAATCCTCAAAAAAAAAAAAAAAAAAAAAAAAAAAAAAAAAAAAAAAAAAAAAAAAAAAAATCCTGTCTTGTCTTTAGCCTATAGAGGTTGAGAGGGGCAGCCTCAGGCTGTGAGATAAGGAATATCCTAGATGCTTGAGGTGCCTGTCTGTCCTGTGGTTCACATCTCCATTTCAAAACTAGTTAAGGACTATTTCTTAATGCAA
This sequence comes from Octodon degus, assembly GCF_000260255.1. Taxonomy (NCBI): domain Eukaryota; kingdom Metazoa; phylum Chordata; class Mammalia; order Rodentia; family Octodontidae; genus Octodon; species Octodon degus. The sequence goes on along the minus strand of NW_004524762.1, from coordinate 139,833 downwards.
GCAGAACTAGAGCACAAGGCATTTTTGACCATTTTCCTTCTTCTTACACTATCTTTCTAATTGTAAAAATCTAATGGGTCTGGGGGGGAGATAGCTCAGTAGAATAAATTCTTGTCTGGCAAGTGCAGGGTCCTGAGTTCAATCCCCAGTTCCTAAAAAAAAAAAAAAGAAAGAAAAAAAGAAAAGAAACTCAAAATAAGTATCATTGCAATTTCATTTTTGAGTATCTTGATATGATTTTATTTAAATGTCTTTGCAAAAGGTTCATTTTTCTTGGAAATGTGGTATTATAAGTTGAACTAAATTCAGAAATTTTAAATCTTTAAACATTTATTGCCTACTACTCCTTTCTACTTTGAGAATTCTAATTATATGAATATAAGTTTCTTGGTTTTGACACAGTGAACTTTTATGACTGATCTGTATATTCTTTCTTCATTTTTATTTTGGACAGTTTTTATTGTTATATTCATTTTTGTTTGCAAATAATTTATTTTAAATTTGCAATCTATTAAAAAATAAAATAAGTCTATCAAAATTCATACTTTTTTCTGTATTCTTTTTTGCCTCTATGGGGTAAGTAGGCCACATACATACATAGCACAATTAAAAGTCTCTTTTTCAGTGGGTAAGGGTTAAACATCTTCCAATGTTTAGTGACATCACAAAAAAGGAAATAAGAGACTATGTGATTACAAAAAGAAAATCATTTGGGCATCTATTCTCTTCACTTCTAATTTGGCTTCATACCCTTAAGGTGCCCCTCCAGTAGATCTCAATTATAAGTAGGTTGTTGCAAGCTAGAAGGAGATAGGAGACAAAATCTGACCAGCCTAGCCACCCTAGAACTGCTGAGATATTTTATCCTCCCTGAAAGGTCAGGGACCCTGCACTTGCTCCTGCAGAATTGATCCTAATACCCTCAAGGCAAGCTTCGAATATAATTCCACTGCAGAGCAGGCAGATGGCATATGGAAAGAGATTGTAAGACAGAATTTGACCTGACTCTTTGCCCTCTAGCTGGTGCACATATTTATCTCCCCAGAAAGCCCAAGAACTGCACATGTAGCATTTTTAAAATTAATTTTATTGCAAAACAGCAATCAGTTTCAAAACAGATTAATAGGACAGTTTCAATAATTAATACATTGCATATTGTTATCTCAGTGGTAATTCATAGTGCAAGATGCAGGGCCATGGAGATGGCTCAGTGGAGTAAGTTCTTCCCTGGCAAGCACAAGGGCCTGAGTTCAATACCCGGTTCAGCAAAAAAAAAAAAAAA
>NW_004524762.1:130530-138451 GCF_000260255.1 Octodon degus | reverse complement strand
AAAAAAAAAACCCAACAAGATGCAAACATGATATCCTGTCCAAGTATTATTAGTACAATTCTTTCTTCTTAATGAATTAAGAGAATGTAGCTGCATATCCATCCTAACTATTTTGAATATACAAATACAAAATGGTCCTTCCTTTGTATCCCCTTTTTTGTTTAGTTTTGTTAGAGATGGATATTTCATTGCCATTTAAATATTGGAGGTGCATGAATTCAGCAAAATAATCCAGTATAGTCCAATAGTCCGTAGTAGTAGTGGGTTATCCATAGGACTGGCAATGTCAGAAGCTGTTGACTTGAGTCTTTCATAGCTCAGCATATTAATATGACTTTACTTTTTATACCTCGTTTTTATACTTTTCTGTTGGATGATTAAGACCAAGATACAACAAGACCTGTGTAAAAAGAAATGTATCTTTTGTATCTGATAAAGTCAGTCAAGTCTCTTCAGGATTTATCCTGTTATCCTGTACCGTACTTTGCAGATCATTCATCAGTGTCAGCCATGTGGATGAGTCACAACCATTGCTTGACCAATTTGCTGTCTGTGAAAAGCTGAGAAAATGTTTTCTCTCAATGTGACTCTCCTTAGGCACACTCTACATCATCGATCACATTGCTCTGTGGCCCCATAATCTCCTTGATCGGAAAATTTGGGACACAACTGAATTCCATGATGTCACGGTATAGGTTCCCCTATGTCCTGAGTCTTCACTGACCTTGAAAAGCTAGGGCCAAAATGTTGGCTGTCCTTGCAGCCCTCTTTTTTCTCTAATTCTTGCTCTGCAAGCTTAGGTTGTTAATCCTCCAGAAGAGAAGGTTATTATTACCCAACAACATATGCAGTTGGGTTTAACCTCACTATCTGTGTGAATGTCAAACATCTTAGGTATAACATGGAATAGGTATTTTCCATCAAGTATTGATATGTTATACTTTAAGTCTCTATAGAATACGGAGAAAAAGATTAAAAAATAAAAAATATTTTAAAAATATGAATAAACAATTGCATATTTTTACACAGAAATTTAGAAATCTAACCATATACAGCATTGTAGCAGCACAGTATCGTGACATTTTTTTCTTGTCTCTTTTTTTCATTTATTACCCCCCTTTTTAAAAACAAATATTTACTTGAGAGACAGTATGGCAATAATTGGTATGTCATGAGAAGCAGTGTATTTAGAAGATCAGAATGGCAGGCATTCCAAGTGTGACCTTCTATTACATATTGCTATCTTCAGTGCAGTTGCTTAGTTCACAGGTATCAGCATATATAGTTATTCAGGGTGAGAATCCTAACCAATTAACTGCTAGTTTCAAAAACCTGCTGATATTTTCAGGATCATTGCCTTACCCATCTTGTGTGTATAAATGTATGGTTTTGTCCCTGTCATTTTTCCCAGCTTTTCTCCTTGCCCTCTCCTCATTGTCCAATCCTCAAGTTATTGCTTTCCTTTTAATTCAGTTATATCATTCAATTTGTATTTATTCTTTTGAGTTCTTATACTAGGGAGACTATATGATATTTATACATGTGGGGCTGGTTTATTTCACTTATGGGTATATCTTCAAGTGACATCCATTTAAATATAAATGCTTCAAGTTTATCATTCTTTATAGCTGAGTAATACCACATTGTATAAAAATACAACATCTTTTTCATCCATTCCTCAGGTGATGGGCACCTTGGTTGTTACCAAGATTTGGCTATCACAAATTGTGCTTCTATAAACATAGGTACACATATATCACTATGACATGATGTATTCAGTTCCTCTGGGAAAATTATCAGTAGGGGGATAGCTGGCTTGAATGGGATTTCCACTCTGCTTTTTAAGGAATCTCCAACTGATTTCCATAATGGTTGCACCAGTCTACATTCCACCAGCAGTGGGGAAGCATTCCTTTTCCCCCAGTGCTTCTCCAGCACTTGTTGGGTGATTTCTTTATGATTGCCCTTCTTTGTGGGATGAGATAGTATCTCAGTGATGTTTTAATTTGCATTTCATGGATGGCTAGTGATGTGGAGCATTTTTTCATATATTTATTTGCTTCTTTATTTTCATCCTCTGAGAAGTATGTGTTCATCTCAGATGCCCATTTCTGGATCGGGCCTTTAAATTTTGGGGCCCTAATGATTTTTAGTTCTTTATAAGTTCTAGAGAGCAGACCTTTGTCTGAGTGCTTTTTAGTCAGAATTTTTTTGAAATTTGTGGATTATCTTTTCCCTTTGGTAATTTCTTTTGACATGCAAAAGCTTATCGATATGAGGAGGTTCCAGTTCTTAATTCTTTCTAGTGTTTCCCGTGCAATTTTATTTTTGTTCATGAACTCTTTGCCTACCCCTATGTCTTCAAGAGTTCCTCCTACTTTCACTTCCAGGAGATTTAGTGTTTCTGTTCTAATGTTCAGATCTTTAATCCACTTTGACTTTACTTTAGTGCACAGTGATAGACCTGGGTCAAGTTTTAGTTTTTGGCATGTAGAGAGCCAATTTTTCCAGCACCATGTGTTAAAGGGGCTATCTTTCTTCCAGTAAGCGTTTTTGGTCCCTGAGACAAAGGTCAGTTGGCTGAGTGTGTTTGTAGTGGCCTCTGTATCTTATAATTAATTCTGTTGATTGTCAGGCTTATTTCATTGCCAATACCTTGCTGATTTTATCACAGTAACTTTGTAGTATAATTTCAAGTGAGGAATTGTAATGCCTCCTACATTGCCTTTTTTGCCCAGGATTGCCTATTCCAGGTCTTTTCTGGTTCCAAATAAATTTTAGGAATGATTTCTCTAGATATATAAGGTATAATGATGGTAGTTCAATAGGGACTGCACTAAATCTGTACAGCAATTTTGAGAGTATGGCCATCTTCACAATGTTGGTTCTTTCTTTCCAGGAGCAGGGAATATGTTTCCATTTTTTGAAATCTTGTATGATTTCTTTTTTAGAAATCATAGTACTGTAACTTTCCTTGAAAAGATATTTGACTTATTTAGTTAGATGAATTCCCAGGTATTTCATTTTCTGCAGTGCTATTGTAAAAGGAATTGATTCTCTAATTTCCCTCTCAGTGTGTTTGTTATCTGTGTAGAGGAATGTTATTGACTTTTAGGTATTGACTTTGTATCCTGCTATGCTACTGAATTTGTTTATCAATTCTAGTAGCTTTTTGGTGGAGATTTTTGGGTCTTCCAAGTAAATTATCATGTCATGTGTAAATAATGATAATTTAACTTCTTCCTTACCTATTCTTATTCCTTTCATTTGTCTAATGGCTCTAGCGAATGATTCCAGAATTATATTGAATAGGAGAGGTGATAGAGGACATCCTTGTCTTATACCAGATCTGAGAGTAAATGATTTCAATTTTTCCCCATTTGGAATTATGTTAGCTGTTTAGTTGTCATAGATGGCTTTTATCAGATTGTAATAGAGGCCTCCTCTTCCAATTTTCTGTAGGACTTTCAACATGAATGAGTGTTGGACTTTGTCAAAAGCCTTTTCTGCATCAATTGAGATGCTCATGTGCTTTTTAGATTTCACTCTATTGATGTAGTGTATTACATTTTATATTTGCATATACTGAAACATCCTTGCATCACTGGGATGAATCCTACCTGGTCATGGCCTATAATCTTCTTGATAATTTGCTGTATTCTATTTGCTAAGAATTTATTGAGGATGTTTGCATCTATGTTCATGAGGGAGATTGGCCTGTAGTTCTCTTTTTTAGTTGCGTCTTTCCCTGGTTTTGGTATCAGTATAATACTTGCCTCCAGTAATGATTTTGGGAGGACTGCTCCCTTTTCAATTTCATTGAAAAGTTTGAAGAGTATTGGGATTATATCATCTGTAAATTTCTTATAGAATTCAGCTGTGAACCTATCAGGACCTGGGCTGTTCTTTGTTGGTAGGCTTTTTATTACATTTCATATTTCATTGGCTGTTATTGGGTTATTGAGAGTTGTTATATCTTCTTGATTCAGTTTTGGTAATTTGTACCTTTCTAGGAATCTGTCCATTTCTTGTGTGTCTTCTATTGTGATAGTAAAGGTTCTCAAAGTAGCCATTGACAATATTCTGAATTTCCACTGGGTCTGTGGTGATTACACTCTTTTCATTCCCTATTCCTTGTATTTGAATTTTTTCTTTCCTCTTTTTGATGAGGTTAGCTAGGGGCTTATCAAGTTTATTTAATCTTTCAAAGAACCAGCTTTTCAATTCATTAATTCTTTGAACTGTTTTCTTCATCTCAATTGAATTAATTTATTTTTTAATCTTTGTGATTTCTTCCCATCTTTGGCCTCTGGGCTTGGTTTGCTCTTCCTTTTCTAGATGTTGGAGGTGCATCATTAGGGTGTTTAGTTGTCCAGTTCTGTTTTCCTAATATTTGAGTTCACAGCCACGAATTTTCCTCTGGGAACGGCTTTCATCCTGTCCCATAGGTTCCAATAAGTTGTACTTGAATATTTATTGAATTGTAGATATTGTTGAATTTCTTGTTTGATTTCATTTTTGACTCATTGGTTGTTGATTAGGGTGTTGTTTAATTTCCATGTATCTATGGATTTTTCTTTTTTCTTTTCTCATTTATTTCGTTTCATTGCATTGTGATCAGAAAATATGCATGGAAAAATTTGTGTTTTCTTGCATATACTTAAGCATGACCTATGGACCACTATGTGGTCTATTTTAGAAAATGACCCATGTTCAGCTTTAAAAAAGTGTATATTCAGCTGTGGTCAGTTGGAACACTCTGTATATGTCCACTAAGTCCATTTTTTACAAGCTCTGGTTCAGTTCTGCTACTTCTTTTTCAATTTTTTGCCTGCTTATGTTTTGGGGATAAGGGGGTGTTAAGGTCTCTTGTTAAGATTGTAATATTGGATATTAGATTTTTCATGTCCATTAAGATTCATTTTATATAGTTGGGTATCCCTGTGTTTGGTGCGTATACATTTATGAGTGTTACCACTTCCTCTTGAATTTTTCCCCTAACTAATATATAGTGACCTTCTTTATTTTGCTTGATCATTCTTGGTTTGAAGTTGAGACTTTCTGAGAACAGGATTGCTACCCCTGATTTTTTCTGTGGTTCTCAGGTGTGTAGTATTGTTTTCCATCCTTTGACTTTCAGTGTATGAATTTCTTTTTGAGTTAAGTGTGTTTCTCATATAAAGCATATTGTTGGATTGTGTTTCCTAATCCACTGTACCATCATATTTCTCTTAATTGGTGAATTGAGTCCATTTACATTGATGGTTATAATTGAGATGTATTGATTTGTGATCTACATGTTATTCACCTGCTGTTCTTTATTCATTTTTCTCCTGCATTTAATTGTTTGTCCTATTTTGTGGGTTCCTTCTGTTTTCTTTCATGGAGTTCTAATCATTTTGGTCCCTTTCTAGAACAACTTTCAGTAGTCTGTGTAGGGTTGACTTTGTCATCGTGAAATTCTTTAGTTGTTTTTTGTCATGGAAGTGTTTCACTTCTCCATTAAACTTGAAAGAGATTTTTTGCAGGGTATAGTTATCTGGGCTGGAATTGATTTTCATATAGGACTTGCAGTACTCTCCTCCATGCTCTTCTTTCTTCATAGTTTGTGAAGAAAAATCTGCTGTTAGTCTCATGGGTTTTCCTTTAAATTTTATCTGTTTCTTTTCTCTAGTGGCTGTGAGTATATTTTTCTTGTGCTGGATTTCTGGGATCTTGACTATTACATGTCTTTGTGTGTTTTTAATTGGGTTGAAGTTATTTGGAGTTCTGTACACTTCAGTTACCTCAATGTCAGATGGCTTTCCCATATTTAGGAAGTTTTCTGCTATTTACCTCTGCTCATATTCTTTTTATATCTTTTGTACTGACTCCTTCTTTCTCATTGATGCCTATTAGTCTCATGCCATTCATATTTGAATCATCTTGCAGATGATATATTATTTTATCTTGTATCCTAGTTGTTTTTGATAATTCTTTTCTTACCTTTTCACTAGCTGTGACAGTGTCTTCAAGATCTGAAACTCTATCTTCACTTTCACCCAAATGGTTTTGCAAGCTTGTGATTGAGATTTTAAGTTCCTCTGTATCTCTTTGACTCTGCTTCATGCAATCTATTTCTTTCTTTTATTGCTCATTCTAGGAGTCCTTCACTTTTCTAATCTCCTCTATTTTTCTTTTAATCTGTGTCTTTTTGAGAAGTAGTTATTAATTCATTTACTTCAGAGATTATTTCTGATCTGATTTCTTCTATATGTTTCTGCATTTGATTCTTTTCTTCCAACATTAGTAATTCTGAGTTTCTGTTTTTATTTCAGAGATTAATTCTGATCTGATTTCCTCTATTCCTTTCTGCTATTGTTTCTTTCTTCTGAAGCTAGTAATTCAGAGATTATCCTTTTTATTGAGATTCTAGTTGTAGATTTTGTGGACTACAATAAATTTCTTACGTTCTCAATGTTAGGCTTTTGATTGCTACAGAGTGGTCTTTAAATCTTAAATAGCATTGGAATATTTTTAAATTATATTTTAATTAGATTCTATTTTATTTTGAAGACTAAAAGCAAATAGCAAAAACAGAAAAAAACCGGTGAGATACAACAATATATATGTTACAGATTTTCAAATCAAAAATGGCTAATAAACAATGGTTATTATATTATCCATATTTATCTTGAAATCTGTTGCTTAGAATAACAGAATTAGCTGTGCAAGCATGGACAAATAAGTGACTATTAACCCTTTTCTCAATAACCCTTATGTATTTTTGTCCTTTTTCCTTTACTTTTAAAATTTATTTTAAAGGAAGTATAAGAATAATTGATAAGATATTAGAAACAGTACACATTTAGAAGACCAAGATGAGCAATATTCAACCATGTTTTTCATTACATATTTTGTCCTCAATGTGGTTACTTAGATCCCAGATATCAGCATACACCCATAGTCCAGTTGAAAATTCTACACAAAATTGCTATATTACAAAAAGCTGATGGAAATTATTGCTACAACCATCTCAGCCATCCTATATATACATTCACATGACTTTTACCCCTCGTTTTTCCTTTCAGGTGATGGGCATTTTGGTTGTTTCCAAGATGTAGCTATGACAAATTGTACTGCTAGAATCATGAGTACATATATCACTATGGTATGATGTTTTCAGTTCTTTTGGGGGAAATACCCAGAAGCGGAATAGCTAGATTGAATGGGATTTCAAGTCCTAGCTTTTTGAGGAGTCTCCAACTTGATTTCCATAGTGGATATACCAGTCTACAGTCCCAATAACAGTGGAGAAGAGTTCCTTTGTCTCCACAGCCTCTACATATTTTTTGTTAGTTGCTTTCTTTATGAAAGCCATTATTTCTGGGGAGAGATGGTATAGCAATGTTGTTTCAATTTTCATTTCTACAATGGCCAGTGCTGTGGAACATTTCATCATGCATTTATTTGCCATTTGTATTTCTTTCTCTGAGAAGTGTGCATTCATCTCACATGCCCTTTTTGGATTAGATGTTTAAATTTTCCAAATGATGCTCTTTAACAAATGATGCTAGAAAAACTGGCTCTCCACATGTTGAATATTAAAACTAGACCTGGGTGTTTCACCATGAAATAAGCTAATGTCCAAGTAGATTAAAGATCTACACACCAAAACAGAAACACTAAATCTACTGGAAAAGAAAATATGTTGAAAGCTTGAAGACAGGAGTAGTTTTCTATATTTATTTTTTAGTTATTTACATAATCTGGATAGAAGACCTTTGTCTGAGTGATTGTTAGTTAAGATATTTTCCCAATTTTTGTTTGTCTTTTCACTCTTTTGGTGATTTCTTTAACATGTAGAACCTTCTTACTAAGATGAGATCCCAGTTGTTGATTCTTTGAACTATTTCAGATGCTGTTAGGATTTGTTCATGAA
>NW_004524762.1:117258-128925 GCF_000260255.1 Octodon degus | reverse complement strand
ACGGTGATAAACCCAGGTCTAGTTTTAGTTTTTAGCATGTGGAGAGCCAGTTTTTCTAGCATCATTTGTTAAAGAGATTACCTTTCATGCAGTGAACATGTTTGGTCCCTTTTTTCAAAGATGCAATGGCTGAGTATGCTTTTTGTTCTATGTATATCTCCTACTCTGTCTCATTGACCCACAGGTCTGTGTATTTTCCAATACTATGCCAATTTTATCACAGTAGCTTTGAAATAGAATTTTAAGTCAGGCATTGTAATGCCTCCTCCGTTGCCTTTGTTGCTCATGATGGCATTTGCTATACTAGTTCTTTTCAGGTTCCAAATAAATTTTAGAAATGTCTACACTACATCTGTGAGGTTTGCTGATGTTATTTTGATAGGGATGACATTAAATATGTTTAGCAATTTTGTGAGTATGCCTGTTTTCATAATTTTTTCTTCCTTTCCAGTAGCAATTAATTCCTTTTCATTTTCTGAAATCCTTTTCAATGTCTTTTTTCCAGAGTGTTGTATTTTTCATTGTAGAGACTTTTACTTCCTTCCGTGAGTTAATTCCTACATATTTCATTCTTTAATGCTATTATGAAAGTCATTGTTTCTCTAATTTCTCGGTCAGTGAGAAATTAGATATGTAATTAATATCTGTGTAGAGGAATGCTATTCATTTCTGGATGTTGCATTTGTATCCTTCTATGATATTGAATTTGTTTATTAATTCTAGGAGCTTCTTGTTGGAGTTTTTTTGGTCTGCCATGGAGGGGATTCTGTTGTCTGTGAATAATAATAGTTTAAATTCTTCCTTACCTAATTTAATTCTCTTTGTTTTTCTTTCTTTCTTTCTTTTTATTTTATTATTTTTTTTGTCTAGTTACTCCTGATAATGTTTCCAGAAGTATATTGAATAGGACTGGTGATAGTGGACATCCTTGTGCTTTAACTAATTTTATGTTTTACGTTAAATTCAGTTTTTCTTAAATTAGAATTACATTGGCTTAGAATTAGAATTACATTGGCTGCTGATTTCTCATGGATGGTTTTTATCAGATTGAGGTAGGGGCGATCTATTTTAGTGTAATGTAGGGTTTTGGCAATGAATGAGTGTTGAATTTTGTCCCATGTCTATCAGGGATATTGGTCTGTAATTCTCTTTCTTTGTTGAATCTTTCTGCGATTTTGTTACCAGTATAATACTTGTCTCCAGGATTGATTTTGTGAATATGGCTTCCTTTTAAATTTCATTGAAGAATTTTGGGAGTATTGGGAGTAAATCTTCTTGGATTTTATTTTCTGGTAAGTTTTCTTTTACTACATTTTCAATTTCATTGGATGATATTGGGTTATTGCAAGTTTTTATATCTTCTTGATTGAGTTTTGGTAATTTATACCTATTTAGGCATCTGTTTATTTCTTCTATGTCTTTATTCTGGGAATATAATGATTTTCAATATAGCTATGATGATCTTCTGAATTTCCACAAGATCTGGAGCAATTTTTCCATTTTCATTCCTTATTGTTTGAATTTGACTTTTTTTTCTTTCCTCTTTTTGATGAGATGGGGCTAGGGGCTTATAAATTTTATTTAATCTTTCAAAGAACCAACTCTTTGATGATTAATTCTTTATCTCAATGGCATTAATTTCTGCTCTAGTTTATGTAATTTCCTGGCTTCTTTAGGTTTTGGGATTGACTTGCTCTTCTTTTTCTAGAAGCTTGAAGTGAACATTAGGGAATTTATATGTTCTTATTCTGTTTTCCAAATGTGTGGTTCACTGCTATGAATTTCTCTCTGAGAATTGCTTTCACTGTATCCCATAAATTCCCATAAGTTTGTGTGAATTTTCATTGGATTGTAGATATTTTTTTAATTTCTTCTGTAACCCATTGTATGTTTAGGAGGGTGTTATTTAATTTCCATATGCTTATGGGATTTTTGTGGTTTCTTTTGCTGTTAATTTCCAGTTTCTTTGCACTGTGGTCAGATAATATGATGTATGGATTAGTATGTGGTCTATTTTAGAGAATGTCTCATGTGTAGGTGAAAAGAATGTGTATTGAGATATTCTTGGGTGCAAGACTCTAGAAATAGCCACAGCGTCCAATTTTTCAAAGGTTTGGTTCAGTTTTGCTACTTCTTTTCTGATTTTTTTTTTGTCTGTTTGACCTATCTTTTGAGATAAGGGATGTTAAGTTCCCATGTTAAGATTGTGATATTTGTTACTAGATTTCTCATGTCCCTTAAAATTTGTCTTCTATAGTTGAGTGCTCCCCTAATCCATGCCTACATATTCATTACTGTTATCTCTTCCTCTTGAAGTTTTCCCCTAACTAGAATGTAGTGACCTTTGTCTGATTTGATCATTCTTGGTTTGAAAGTCGTATTGCCTGTGAACTCAATAGGTATCCATGCTTCTTTTCTTAGCTTCTTTGGCACGTTGTATTATTTCCCATTCTTTGACTCCCAGACTATGAATTTCTTTGTGGGTTAATTGTGTTTTCTATATACAGTATATTGTTGGATTTTGTTGCAGATTCACTCAGCCAACCTATTTCTTTTGATTGGTGAATTGAGTTCATTTATGTTGGTGGTTATAATTGATATGTATTGACACGTTTGTCATGTTATTTTCCTGTTGTTGGTTCACTACTTTTCTCCTGTGTTTGTTTGCACTGTCAGTTGGATTTTTCTGTTGCCAATCTTAGAATTTTGTTCACTGTGATCCCTTTTTAGAATGACTTTGAGTACTCAGTGTAGGGTTGGTTTGGTCATCATGGATTCTTTTAGGAATTCATTGTCATAGAAATGTCTTATTTCTCCTTTATACTTAGAAGAGAATTTTGTGGGTTATATCTGTCTGGGTTGGAATATATTTTCTTGTAGAACTTGAAATACTTGCTCCATGCTCTTTTTTACTTGAGGGTTTGTGCTGAGAAATTTACTGGTATTCTGATGGGTTTTCCTTGAAATGTGATCTGTTTCTTTCATCTAGCAGCTTTTAATATGTGGTTCTTCCATGGAATTTCTCCGATCTTCATCATTGTATGTCTGGGTGTGGATTTAATTGAGTTGAAATTATTTATAATTCTATATGCTTCATTTATCAAATATCAGATTGTTTCCCTATATTTGGGATATTTTCTGCTATTAATTCCATCCATATCATTTTATATCACATGTGTGGACTCCTTCTTTCTCATTAATGTCTATTAGGATTACGTTGTTTGCCTTTGCATCATCATGCCACTGTTGAATTATTACTTCCTGGATCCTTAGGAAGTATTTTTAGGAGATTTTCCTTTTTCTGTTCACTAGCTGTCTTCAAGGTATCAAAGTCCATCTTCGTTGTCATTTAATGACTTTTCCAACTTTTTTTTGGCTTTTCCAACTTTTAATGGAGTTGTTAATTTCCTGTATATGACTTTGAAGCTGAATCATACATTCTATTCCTATTGTATATTGCTTCTTCAAGGATTCCATCATTTTTTATTCTCCTCAATTTTTGTTTCCATGTGTTCTTTAGAAACACTTAGTAATTCTTTCATTATAGTTATCATTTATTTTTTTTACCTGGGAGATTATTTCTTTTTTGATTTCCTCCATACATTTCTGCAGTTGTTTCTTTAGTTCAGATGCTGTTATTTCAGAGATTTCAGGTGTGTGACTTCCAATTCCTTTTGTACTAATGTCTCCTGGGTTTGTGGGTGACCTAAGGCCTGAGATTGCATTTTACTCTTTTATTTTGTCATTTTCTTTCTTTTTTTTTTTTTTGTGGAACCTGGGATTGAACTCAGCCCCTTGCACTTGCCAGGCAAATGCTTATTTTGTCATTTTCGATTTCACAGAGAAGGCTTTATTTTGCTTTCTGTGACACTTTTTTCCTGAAAGCATTATTTGATAGTAGGTAGCTGTATCACTGCAATAAGAATGTCTATGTAATGGGACTGATCTTTAGGTATCTTGCCTGCATCAAAGATTCTTGTTTTGTGCATGTCCCAATATTTTGACTTCTCTATTGATTGAGGCTGAATTATTGGCTTCCTGTTGGCACTATCCTCTATCCTTTACTATAGCACTTTGGTGATGTTATTACCCAAGTGCTTCCCATTGTTATTATCAAAGGAAGAACATGTGTTTAAGGCAGATATGGTGTCCTGTTTACAGTTGTGCAGTTCACCATATTAATAACAGCTAGAGAAATTTTAAAATTGACAAACTTTTGTATCTAATGAGTTTGTATTTTGGACTACAGGAATATAATAGCTATATAACAAGGCAGATCATAAATTCAGAATTTGCTTTTAAATTATTTCTACTGAGTTCTCTCTGGACAGCTCATCTTCATGTACCTAGAATCTTCCAGGCAGACTAGCTCACCCACATTACCTTCTGCTACCTCTATGCCTGAGGATCCTCCTATAAGCGTGAGCCTCAGCCTTGGCGCTACCAGGCCTAGAAGTATACCTCAGGTCAATAGGGGTCTGGTTCTACCAAACTCAAACTCAGCTGGCATTGGTCTGGCTGCTGTGCTCAGCTCCTTTGGGATTTGCCCTGTTGATGTTGACCAACTGGGCCTGGCTCCTGGATTTGGGGTCTCTTTCCAGATGTGCCCAGCAAAGTGAACCCCTTTGTTCCTTAAAGCTTTGCCCTGCCAAAGTAGACCTGGAGGCTCCTTCCAATTTTGGAATATTAATCTCCGAAGTTTTTCCACTAATCACTTCATAATTTGTTAACCAAACAACTATTACCTTAGGTAGTACATAAGATATATTTGAAATTATATATATATATATATATATATATACATATACATATATATACATTCAAAAACCAGCTATGTTCTGAGTCTAAGATTTAAAATTAACTTTGTAGTGTTAAAACTACCTAAATTTCATAGACACATAGTAACTAATAGGTGCTGTATGTATACAATGTATGTTTAGAACTTAAACAAGGAAATGATCTCAACTTCATGTCTCTTTAAATTAGGTCTTAACATTTAAAGTTCATCTACACCTATTGGTTATCCCTAACTGTGCATTTTGGTACTGTATAAATGACATACACTCATATATTAGGTCACAAGTGTATTGGCCATCATTAACACCAATTCCTAAACAGTAGAGACATAAAAATATCTTAATTTGGTCAACTTAGGTATATGTTATGACCTGCACTTGTATATTGGGCAACAAGTCTATTGGCTTGTCATTGACACTACTTTGTAAAGTTATCAGAGATAGAAAAATAACAGTCTTGTCAATTCAGTTAAACCTCATAAAACCTCTGAAAAGAGTCTAAGTTTTGTCTTAAGTGTGGAAACAAAACACATGTAACAATTGGACTCACAAAGCATTCGGCAAAATCTCTCATCCACTCAAGAAATCATTATCAGGTGACAATCACAACTGGTGAAATCTTCCCCATATGATTGTGAACATAGCCATCCTCCCTAGAATCTTGGAATGATTTAAGTTCATGAAACAAGAAAGTACTGTGTTTGTTTCCCAAGTGTGAAGGCCTTCAGAGATACAAAGCTGAAAAGACATCTATTGTATAGTTGATTTCTACCTAATGGCACTTATGATGATAATCTGCTTGGATTCAAGCACCTGGCTACCCCTTACTTGTGCTCCAGCTCTTTACAAATGAAATGTGCCTGCCAAACTAGCATGAACCAGCAAGTCAGATAATGCAGACCCTGCTCTGAGGCTTGTGATGTGTATCAGATATGTGTCAGAACACTTAGAGATGCTCACACACACTGCAGTCCAGTCATATCATTTTAAAATTCAAAAGTTACACCTTTATAACCTGTGTAGTTTATCTATAGACAGGGTATATTTGAGACAGAGCCTCACTGTGTAGCCCAGCATGGGCTTGAACCCACTTCAGAACTCAGGTTTGCCTTGATAATCACAACAATCCTCCTGTTGCAGCCTTCTAGTTCTGAGACAACAGTCATACACCACCACACCTGGCCCAAGTGTATTCTTCTAGAATGGCACTCTATATAAACATAACAAATTTATTTAAATGGGTTTTTTTGGGGGAAGGGGGTAAGCAGGATTGAACTCAGGTCTTTGTGCTTGCCAGGAAAGTCCTTACTCCACTGAGCCATGTCCTCAGCCCCTAAAAGTTTCTTTATGTTATTTAGTATCTGGAAATTGAATAAAGGTAGTGGGCTAAAAAGTTGTTTGATACCAAGTTGAAGAGATAAATGTCTTTCAAAGACTCAAAAACCAAAACATAGAAGTTATGTTATTATCACCATGATTACTTTGTTGGGCTCCAGGAACCAGAAGCCAAATAATGCACAGGATGGAAGAAATGGAAGAACAAGGTCAGCAGAGAGTGCAATGTCTCCCATGGTCCCATGAGAATCCACATGTTATAACAACATTGTGCCCTATCCTGGTCACTGACAGTGTCAGAGGACCTCGGCAATTGTGTACATGAGTTCTATAGAAATGTATGTAGAGAACTTGATATCTACCAAGACGTTAACTTTGGTTAAAACAAGTCTCACTTTACCTAAGTCTTGAACTGCCAGCAAAAAAGTAAAAGAAAAGCTGTGTAAACATATTTCTATAATAATAAATATCAAATATATAAAAGTGGCTCCAATCTCTTACCCCAGCTGTAAGTTCACAGTTACAGCTTTAACTGATCACAATTATTCAATTATTGTCCAATGAGCCTAGAAAGCTACAGTGGAAGCTCTGAAGGGTCTCTGAATTTCTTAGAGGAAATTTTCCTTTAGAAGTACCATACTCTAGACTTTTTTGCAGTTAAAATTGGAGGCAGTTATGGCAGAGAGAGGGAGAGAGAGAGAGAGAGAGAGAGAGAGAGAGAGAGAGAGAGAGAGAGAATAAGCAGAAAGAGCCACGAGCCAAAGGTGCACAATTGTTCCTCCAAGAGGTGAAATGCAGTGTCTGCATGTGGCTGCTGTCTCTGTTCTTGCTTCCCATCCTGGTACTCATGCTTTGCTCATGCATACTTTAATGTCTTAGAAAAACTTTGTATTCTCACCTAGAGCTGCCAAGCTCCACTCACTCAAGTTGAGGAGCCAATGATAACTGTGCTGAACTGTGATTGGGGTTTACAAGATGAATTCTCTGAAGACTCACTGTAGGAGTTAAAGCCCAACATATCTCCTATCCAACATCCACTAGGTTAGTTGTCTAGAGAAGGTTCCAGACTGCACTCTCCCCTAAACCAACCATAATCAGCTCCAAGCAGCTACACTGAGAAACACACTTTTCTTCTCACTAAAGCTAAAAGTAACACTTTAGAGCAGGATATACTATGAACAATGAAGTTAGGTATAAATTAATACATAGTGAGAAAGGACATAGCTTTCAAAGAAGTCAATGAAAAATAAAGCTATCAGAGCAGTGACTAGAGGCATAGCTAAATAAGGAATGGCCTAAAGGTAAAGTGACCATGCCTAGGTTTGCATTCTCCCCTAAAGGAATGAGCAAAATGTGCCCCTGTAGTGTAATGAGTACTACCTAGACCCTTAAACCCAGATACGCATCAGATACCAACCTAACTGACCAGGATCCAGGCCTCCCCAGAAATGTTCCTGGTTTAGACATGATAGATGAACCAAGGTTTAGTGTATAGGCCATATCCCCTTCATACACAGCGTACTTCCCAACTGGGTCACCATGATTTAAGTGGATATACTGGTAACCCTATAGGTTCATCGTAATTTTACCATGTTATACATATGGTGACTTTGCTCAGTGCAGTACCCCTGACAAAGTGTACCTGTGGCCACCCCCTTGTGATACCCCGGGTCTCTCAGGACCTCTCTTCTCTCAATAGACCTTTTCTAATCTAACTTCTGTTGTCTCTTGGGATTCCTTCTTTTATTGGAACGGACACAAAATCACAGGTCTAATACCTGAGAGGGCGGGAGTTATATTTCTCCTATTTCACATAGATCTGAAGACAGCAGTCACCATAAAAATCACATCAAATGCCCAATTACCTAAAGGTCTAAAATCACTTTACATTTGGCCAGGAACATACCTAAGGGCATAAGAACCTGCCTGGGAAGTGCAAGGTCCTGAGTTTGATCCTGATTATGGAATGATTCCGTACAAAAATATAAATAAAATGTAAAATCACTTAGCAGTTCTCCCAGAATAGTGATAAGAATGCAGAAAGTCACCAGATAGTAGAGAGTCTGTCACAAACACTAAACCACTAAAGAAAAAATGGTTACAAACATACATACAATATGTACACGTTAGCAATACTCTTATATTAAAATCAACTGAAGAACTTTTAAATTTGTTTTAAAGAATTTTGGTCAAATATTGACTTTATTTCTTTGACCAGTTCCAAATGAATGAGTTGATTCATCTTATGAGATAGTTAGTGAAAATTTCAAGGCACAAACATTCACGTGAAGGAATGGAAAAACAGTAAATTAATAGTCTGTTTAATGTTATACATTTTAAAAAAAGGATTGGGTTGTTGTGTTTTCCATGATGATCTGACCTACTTATCTCACTCTCTTCTATGATGACTGACATGTGAGTCAACTATTTTCTTTTTCCTTAAAGGCACAGAGAGGCAATGTTCCTCTCTTTTCCAACTAACATATAAAATTAGGAGAACAAATTCATATGTTATGATGTAATGACAGGGTGGACAAAATCATAAAAGACTGAATTGATATCTTCATTTTGGGGGAAAAAATTTCCCTTATGCAGGAAAAATAAAAGAAAGTTGTATATGATGCAGCAGTCACTTCAAAGAAAGTAGCCTTAAAAAACCCTTCATTCCTGAGCATATTATAGTTCAATTTAAACTGCAAGTTCCTTAGAAGGTGCAGCCTCATTAGACAGGATGGATCGCAGTGGTGTGACCTGAAACAGCCATTCCTCTGTGCCTCTGCACCTCCTCTCACAGACTCTGATCCTGGCTGCCATGCGCTGAGCAGCTCTCTCCTGCAGGGCCCTTTAGTCCTTTTGGATTTGCCCCAAACCAGACAACCATCTATGAATTAAATCTCTCTTCCTTAAACCTTGCCCCTCAAGGGTCATGTTCTAGCCAGGAGAAAGGGATCAGGACAACACTTCCATCCACCACAAAATGTACTGAAAGTCTTAGAAACACTGGATAAGAAGAAAGAAATTTAAATATCAGAAGTGTACCTGGAACAGGACTGAGGAAAAGGACAAAGGAAAGAAAGGGATCATATATATTTATGTATATATGCAGATAATTTGGATAATTTTACTGCTAAATTCTGCTGGTGCTTTGAAAGGAACAGTAAATGCTTATTTTTTTTTTCTTAATGCTTTTTTTTTTCTTTTTAATTTCTCATTGCTTGTTTGGTGTTTTTTTGTTTTGCTTTAAACCAATTTTGCAAGATTATATGTAGTAAACTAAATAACCAATTTTAAGATAGCATCATGCAATACAACAACTAATGTTGAGTTCCTATTAGTTTGCGTAGTGAAATTTTGTATTGTTTATATTACTGTTTTTCTGACTGCTACTTTGTAGTCTTTAAAAATAAAATATAATCAAAAAATAAAAACAAATAAAAATTCAGTTATTAATAGGAAAAATAGACCACATAAATTATGCAAAAAAGAAACACTGAATTAGAAAAAAGATACTAGACCCATATATCAGAAACAAGTAAGTCCAACTACTTCTGTTTGAAGATAACATGATCTTATACATAGAAAACCCTAATACTTTATTGAGAAGGAAAACTGGGACTACTAGACTAGTGGTAGTTCAGTTCTATAGAGGACTACACCCATCCTTAGCTGATTCTCTTGAGTCCCAGATTTGCTGAAACACTAGCTTCACCTGCTTAATGCTGCCAAAAGCCAGGCCAACCTAAGAGGGACTGGTATAAGAAAGAAAGAAAAAAAGAAATCATTTCCATTTGTGAAATCAAACATTTTTTGAAGAAGGACCATGGGCTAATGATTTGTCTGACTGAAAGAACCAGCTAGGGAGACTGTTTCCTGTTTCAGTACTCACTGCTCTTTGATACCTTGAGCTGAAGGTCAAATCTGTTATTTGCTTGCCATAAATAAGCTACCTTCTACACACAGAACATATAAGTTTATATAACTTACTTTATTTTCAAGAGAATTCCCAAACTGGCAGGATGTAGGAAGAGTGCCGGGGACTGTCTTTGGAACAGAGTGTATATACCAAGAGTGAGCCAATATGGTCTGATAAGACTCCAGTGTTCCCTGGTATATAAAGTGAAAAAGATCAGGGATGTACATACAACATTTAGATTTCCTAATTGCCTAAGTACCCCTCATAGTGCTGTTAGAATGTCTAGTGCTGTGTGATTTGAGGACAGCAAATCACATCAGTAAGTATTGTACTTTATACGTGAATGTTTTGAACTTAAACTTACTCATTTTTAATCTTAAGATTTAGAAATTGACAGAATATTTGCAAATAAAATTATTTTAATTTCAATTTTGTTTACTAGGAAACAAGCTCAGGACCATGTGTATGCCAGGCAGGCACTAGGACATTAAGCGATATCCCAGGCTTACACTTAATTTTGATCCTAAATCCAGAAAATAGCTTTGAGCATAGACGTGCAGCCCTCTTAACCTCTGGCTGTTTTGTCATTGTTCTGCCCCACAGGCAATGTCACTGAATGTAAGCAAACTACAGATCACATACCAGCCAAAGCACAAGAAACTCCCCCTTGGACCCAGCAGCCAGTGTGGTCTTCCTCCATAGCAGCCTCCTGAGCCTCCTCTTTACTGGCATTCTTTTGCCTTGGTGCTCTGAGTTTCCAGTCTCTATCCAGATTACTCACATAGTTGGGGGGGGGCTGCCCCTTCCGCTGCTGCTTCAAAGCCTTTTTAAATTAATTCCCAAGTCTCTTTAGTCACATACCCAGGCAGCATCACAGCAAGGCAGAGGAGCATTAAGACATGTGACTGTGGCACAAATCATGTAGTAAAGGTATACAGCACAATAGACGGAAGGCCATGCATGAGATTCTGCTGTCTCAAAAAGGAAAAACAAACTAAAAAAACCCAGAAGTAAATAAATGAACAGAAAACATCAACCAAAAACTTGATCTCCTTGGACAGAACCAATCTGTCCAAGGAAACATTATTAATACCTGAAACTCTATTAAAAGTATTATTTTATAATATTTTCTGAAAGCTAAATGGAGACTAGTGCAAGATGAGCTGGTCCTGGGGCAGAGGTTGTGCATGTGCCAGGCTGGAGAAACCCTCATTCAGGTCCTTTGATGATTCACCTACTTTGGAGCTTTCCAATGTAGTTTGACTTCATTTTTCTTTTTTATTTTTCCCATAATTTTGTTGAGGAACAAATAGCAATGAGACAGTTCCAAATCAAATTGGTAGGACAGTTTCAATAATTAACACATTGCATACATTCTTCCTAGTGATTACTTGCTGTACAAGATGCGGACATGATATCCTATTTACAAACACTATTAGAACAAATCCCTCTATTCATTAAGAGAATATAACTATCCTAACCATTCTGAATATACAGATAAAAAATAAACATTCATCTGTATCCCTTTTTGTTGTTTAGTTCCGTTATTTGAATATTATAGGTATGTTAACTTAGCAAAATATTCTAAAAGAGTCCAGTAGTCCATAATACTATTGGGTCTTC
>NW_004524762.1:114713-116150 GCF_000260255.1 Octodon degus | reverse complement strand
GTGCAGTTGCTTAGTTCACAGGTATCAGTATATACAGTTAGATTACCATCTTCAGTGCAGTTGCTTAGTTCACAGGTATCAGTATATACAGTTAGTCAGGGTGGGAATCTTTCCAATTAACTGTTAGATTCAAAAATCTTCTGGAGATTCTCAGGATCATTGCCTTGCCCATCTTGTACATATAATTGTATGGTTTGTCATTGTCATGTTTCCTAGCTCTTCTCCATTCCCTCTCTTAATTAGTTAGTCCTCGAGTTCTTGCTTTCCTTTACTTGTATTATACATTTCTATTTGTATTTCTTCTTTTCAGTTCTTATACTAGAGAAACTATATGATGTTTACACATGTGTGTCTGGTTTATTTTACTTATGAGTATATCTTCAAGTGCTATCCACTTCAATATAAAGGCTTTGAGTTTATCACTTTTTATAGCTGAGTAATACTCCATTGTGTAAAAATACCACATCGTTTTCATTCATTCCTCAGGTGATGGGCATCTTGGTTTTTTCCAAGATTTGGCTATCACAAATTGTGCTGCTATAAACATAGGCACACATATATCACTATGATATTATGTTTCCAGATCCTCCAGGAAAATTCCCAGTGGAAGAATAGCTGGTTTAAATTTGATTTCCAGTCCAAGTTTTCTAAGGACTCTTCACACTGATTTCCATAATGGTTGTACCAGTCTACATTCCCACCAGTAGTGGAGAAGGGTACCTTTTTCCCACAGTCTCTCCAACATTTGTTGTTGGTTGATTTCCTTAAGATAGCCTTTCTTTCTGGGGTGAGATGGCATCTCAATGTTGTTTTAATTTGCATTTCATGGATGGCTAGTGATGTGAAGCATTTTTTCTTATATTTATTCGCTTCTTTAATTTCATCCTCTAAGAAGTGTGTATTCATCTCAGAAGCCCATTTCTGGACTGGGAGTTTCAATTTTGGGACCCTAGTGTTTTTAGTTCTTTATAAATTCTAGAGAGCAGACCTTTGAGTACTTATTTGTCATGAGTTTTTCCAAATTTGTGGGTTGCCTTTTCACTTTTTTTGTAATTTCTTTTGACGTTGAAAAACTTCTCAGTAAGCGCATTTTCCAGTTGTTAATTCTTTCAAGGGTTTCCCATGCATAGCTTGACTTTAGAGGCATGTTCTGCTAAGGATTAGAGTTTCCCCTTAGGAAAGCTTTTGGCATTGATTATTTCTCTCCTTGAGATGAGCAGTATTCAGTTTCTGAGCCATGCAAGGAATCACTCCTCTGTTTGTTCTCCACTGCATGCCTCTAAGAAGCAACACAGTTTTTCACCACAGTGTTTTGTGCATGGCAGTGCTCTTTTCTCTGGTGACTGTCATCCAAGACCAAGTTAGCAGACTGAAGGTTTCCTCCTCCCTGTAGGCCTTTCAGAGCCAGCCCTTCAGATATCTCTGGGTCATAGTGTA
>NW_004524762.1:111751-113808 GCF_000260255.1 Octodon degus | reverse complement strand
GACATTCACATTGGTTTTTTCCAGGTGTTTCATGGTTTGGTGTCTTCTGTTGAGGTTTCTGTTCTTTTGGGTTGCATTTTGTGGATGATATAAGATAAAGATCCCATTGGTTTTTAGTTTTAGCGTGCACTTACCCAGTATAAGTAATGCCAGTTATTGAACAGATTGAGATTCTCCCTTTGTGTATAACTTGGGCCTTTCCCAAGCATTAGTTGGTCCTGAGGGTAGGGTTTCTTCTGGGATTTCTATTATATTCCACTGGCGGGTATATATCTTTGTGGCAGCAAGATACTGTGTTCATGGCTGAGGCTTTGTAAACAATTTGAATTCAGGAGTTTAAGACCTTCATCTTTATCCTTGATTAAATTTCATCCAGATATTTCAGGTCTTCAGAGCTTCTACTCATATTTTATAATTTTCCTGTTTCCATGTAGAAAATGCTATTGGGATGGTAAGAAATTGCACTGCACCTCTGCAGGGTCCAGGTTTGTATGGATAGGTTCACCACATTGATTCTTCTCATTGTGAATATCTCAGGTATTTAATCAGATATTTAATAATTTGGATTCTAGTCTTTTAATGTGCAAATCTTTTTCATTGTTCATTAAATTTATTGCTTTTTTTTTTTTTTTTTTTTTTTGAACCGGGGATTGAACTCAGGGCCTTATGCTTGCCAGGCAAGCACTTATTCTACTGAGCCATCTCCCTGGCCCCCATTAAATTTATTGCTAAGAATATTTTTCTTTCCACGCTTACCAATTGGGCTTCTTTTTAATGCTTCATGGATAGAACATAGTATTTAGAAATATAACTAGTTTCTCTATGTTGATGTTGTATCTTGCTAGTTTACTAACATTGCTTACCAGTTATGTTTCTCAGTACAGTACTAGGGTTTTCAATGTATAAGCACATGATATCTGCAAACAGAAGATAGTGTACTTACTTTTTTCTGCTCTGCAGGCCTCCTACTTTTTTGCTAGTCTAGTTTTTATGATTAGTACTTGTAGTTCTATATGGTAATACAAGTGGCAGATGACTCATTGCTCCTGAGACTTACAGAAGATCACTAACAAGCACAGCTTACTGAGGAAAGATTTAAACTATGTCGCAGTTTCAGAGAACTGAGTTACAGGTAGCTGGCCCTGGGCAAACCCAATAAGGCCCAGGACATTGGAGGGGAAAACTGCTCAATGCATGGCAACCAGGAACAGAGTGGGACAAACATCGCAGAGGCACAAAGACAGGGACTCTCCACACCAAAACCTCGGGAGCCATTGTTCTGGTTCAGGCTTCAGCTTCTCGGCACATTCCATTGAAATTGAAGGACAACATGCTTAGGGGGAAAGGATTGTGGAAATTCATTTTTCCTGAAGTGGGTAGCTGTGTCATATGCAATTTTCCTTAAACCTTGTGAGAAAATGGGAAATTGCCAAAATGATGGCAAAAATTCACTGTGTCTTATGATCTCGCTTCTCTGGTATTGCCTCATAGCATATAATTGTGACCTACCAAATTTATATCTTCATTGGGAAATAGAAAAACATGCATCTCAGTGCCCTAAAGGAGAAAGAAAACAGTTGAAGTCACAAGTGAGTCACCTTTCATTAGAGTGACAGAAGTAGGTCATCTTATCAGATAAACAATGTTTCTTTTTTGGGATTTAACTTTAAGTTGTTTATTTGTTTACTTTTTTCAGCTCCTTGAAAGTATAACTTTCCGTTACAGTTTTATAAAGTGAATCTGCTGTTTACTTTGGAACTTGTTGAAGAAAATTGCTCTTAATCTCTGGTTGATCTTGTATTGCTGGCCCTGAACCTGAAGCCCGCTGTAATGGACACTGAGACTGTTCGTAGTGCTGTATATGTGTAACCCTAGCACTTGGGAGGCTGTAAACAAGAGAATCACTACAAGTCCAATCTAGTGGTGAGATCCTGAGCAGCCTATAGACCCTCCCCCCTAAAAAACCAAAATCTTGGTCAATTTTTTATAAGCTATTTTTAGAAGCATTTCTCCTTCCTTTTAAAAATTAGTCTATTCCAACCAATATGGATTATACT
>NW_004524762.1:108805-109896 GCF_000260255.1 Octodon degus | reverse complement strand
AAGCTTACCTCTTCTGCAGGAGTTAGGTGATTCTTTGTGCTTGTTATTTGATCAGTGAAATGAGGTCTTTTTCAACATTCTTTTTGACATCATACAGAGAAATTTGGTAACAGAAAGCAATTTGAAATAATTTAATAGGGAAAATATTTATTGAGGTAGAATTTCATATTAATTACACTCCCCTTCATTGAAATTGTTAGGTATTAGAACCAACAGCGAAGGGGCAGCACAGCAGAGAAGCAGAAATAAGGGGAGGAGCAGCTTTTACTAATCCTACACAGGGAGAGGATTGTGGGCAGGGAGCTGTGCAGGTCCTCTGGCCTGCGACTGGGAGCCTGAGACTTCTTGGACTTTGGTCAGGGGCAGAGCTTGAGGGGCGGGGTTAGTAACACACAGGGAGCTGATTGGAGGCTCCCTTGGGTGGGCAGGACAGGTCAAAGGAAGTTGTACCCAGGGCTGGAGTGAGGAAGGAGGAGGAGCTGGTCCCTGGGAAGACAAGGTGTTGTTTTGGAGATTCGGCAAAATTCAATCAGGGCCATGATAATTTATCAGTCTGTACTTGGGCCAAAGCCTAGCAGAAATATACCCAGTTTTAGTTTATACAGATAAATTTCTTCTATGCTGACCTATCAGATATTTAAGTACTAGATGTCTTCTCCATGAAAAGTTAAGAATCCACTAATTATGTACTCATTAGAAAACAAAGGTACTTTTGATTATAGAGAAATTTTTCAAATTTTGGTTTATAATTTTAATATGTTGTTTCAACTCTATTTGAACAGATTCCAACTTTACAAAACACAGAAGAGAAACGGGAACATAGACTATCTCCCCAATACTTATGCCCCATCCACTCTCATCTCTAGAATCAGTATGATGCTACATTTCATGTTACTCTGATATTCCACATTATAATATAGTTGTGTCCATTTAAAACTTTTGGAGCAGAACAGTGGGTCCTAGGGACCTCTTCTGTAATTTTCTAACGTTAATTTCTACTTTACCATTTTAACTTCTGGCTATGCATCTCAACACCTATTCCTGAAGGATGCAGGAAGGAATCTATGTGCTAACCCACTGGGCATGATGAA
>NW_004524762.1:96053-102114 GCF_000260255.1 Octodon degus | reverse complement strand
CAACCAGCTCAGTGTGGACAGAAACCTTCTCAAACTGTGAACTAACTAAACCTTTCCTTCCTTTATCCTGAGGGGTGGGTATTTGGTCCCAGCAGAAGGAGAAAAGTAACCAAGACAACACACTAAGGTCCAAAAGAAACCAAGTGTAGGCCTGAATCCCATGTCAATGGCACCTATCACTCCAACTCTGTCCCTGACACCATGATAACGTCTCATGTAAGTTTGTTTCATAGATTTGCCCTGGAAAGTCTGAAGGTCATTTGTGGAATCTAGAGCAAGTGAATCCTAAGGCTCAAAGATGCCAGGAAATTATATATACTAGAGCAGAAATTAATGCCATTGAGACAAAGAAAACAATACAAAGAATTAGTCAATTGAGGAGTTGGTTCTTTGAAAGATTAAATAACATCGACAAACCCCTAGTCAACCTCATGAAAAAGAGGAAAGAAAAAATTCAAATTCAAACAATAAAGAATGAAAAGGGAAAAATTACTCCAGATCTTGTGGAAATCAGAAGATCATTATAGCTATACTGAAAATCTTTATTCTCCCAGAAGGAAGACATAAAAGAAATGGACAGATTTCTAGAGAGGTACAAATTACCAAAACTCAAGAAGATATAAAAACTTTCAATAACCCAATATCAGCCAGTGAAATTGAAAATGTAATAATAAAAAAAACCTTACCAACAAATAAAAGCCCAGAAGATTTAATCCCAATGCTCCTCAAACTCTTCAATGAAATTTGAAAGGAAGCAATACTCACAAAATCCATTCCAGGGGCAAGTATTATATTGATACCAAAATTGGAGAAAAGTTCAATAAAAAAAGAGAATTACAGACCAATATCCCTCCTGGATATGAATGCAAAAATCCTCAACAAAATGTAGTACTTGGTGTCGTGGAGCATCATTATCTTTTCCTATATTTTCTATCTTCTTCGGGAAATGGAGAAAAATGCATTTCAGTGTGGCAAAAGAGAAAAAAAATGTTTTAGGGCCCATGTGAGTCACCTTACATTAGAGTGACAGAATTAGCTCATTTTATCAGGTTAACAACATCTAGTTCCTTTTTTGGCTTTTAACTTTTAACAGATGATTTGTTTACTATTTCTCAGCTCCTTGAAAGTAAAGTTTTGGTTTTGAACTTTTCCCTTACTGACTTATAAGGTGAATCTGCTCTTTACGTTAGAACTTGTCAAAGAAAATTACTCTTAATCTTTGGTCATTTTTTAAAAGCTATTTCTAGAGGTTCTGCTTCTTTCTTTTAAGAATTACTCTGTTCCAATCCTACATGGATTGTTTCTCACTTTAGGGAGATAACTCAGCTGCCTAAGCGTTTGCCTGGCAAGCACAAAGACATGGCTTCTTTCTCCAGTATGGTACCCCCTGCTGGCCCTGGATCCCTAGGCTCCCAACGCCTGCTCCAAAAATGGTCATGGCAGCACATCCCTGATATCCTAGCACTCGGAGGGCTGAGAGAAGAGAATCACTGAGAGTCTGAACTATGTACTAAGACTGTGCAAAATAAATGATTACATCAAAGATTAAAATTATTTTCCTGCTTAATCATTTAATGTTGCTGACTGACCTCTGTACTTACATGACTGCATGCACTCTTTTCCCTGTATTGGGAGAACTACACAAATATTTTACACATTTAGGTAATTGGGCATCTGGTCTTCTTTTTGTGAGGATTGATGACTTGCCATCCACTTGGAATAGGAGAAATAGAACTCCTAAACAGCAAGCTATAAAACAAGTGAAGTTCACGTTCCATGAAGTAAAAAACATGAATACCAAGAGACAAAGGAGGTTAAGATTAGGAAAGGTTTATTGAGAGATAGGAGGTCCTGAGAGACAAGAGGTGTCCCAAGAGGATTTTTGCAGGGGTCCCATTTCAGAGCTGTCACATACAGAAATGTCACAGTGTGCATACACAATGTATGCCACTTACCTAACAGTGACCCATGCAAACTTAAGCCCAGTGACTTTATCTTGAGGATTTTCACTATTTAGTTGCTCTTCTTGTCAAAATACTGGAATCTTATTTTTCACTGACTTCCTTGAAAGTCATGTTCCTTTCTGATTTGCATTAATTTCTATCTAACCTAAGTGTTTTTAATGCATAGAAGAAGATGATTTTATAATTTTTTTGATTGTACATCTTTCTGCACACTTTGGAATAGGCTTGAGTTATCTGCAACTTCATGCAATCATTGAGCTCTGTTTGTAGTTCAGGCTGCCCCCATGCTGGTCTTCCTCCTTTAGCCTCCCTCGTGCTCAGGTTGTAGGTGTGTGCCAGTACACCAAGCGTCTATAGCTATTTTTTGTAAAGAAGTGCAGTGCAGTGCTCTTTGTACATTTAGCGTAAATCTGAAAAATTCTTAGAGAGAAATCTTAGTAAGATTTTTCACTTTTTATTTGTTTTTACAAGGTGTGAATGAATGTGGTATTAGTAGCATGTGCCTTATTAGCCACTCATGTTCTTGAAAACCATAGTGAGGTATGTCAGTTATTTTTGTTGTTATTTCTTTGTTTCTTGTTTGACTTTTTGACAAAAGGACTCACTCTGCTGTTCAGAGTAGCCTTGAAATCACACTGTAGCCCAGGCTTGTCTAGAACTCACAACAGTACTTGTGCTTCAGCCTGCAGAGTGCTGGTAGTAAAGGCATGTGCCCGAGAGCCATGTCAGTTTTATTGCCTAATACATGTTTTAAAAATAAGAAGATTTTTCAAGACTATCTTCTTCCATTTTAACTCCAGTTGTCATTGTTGGGGAGAATCAGTATTTCTTAGAGCTGTTTCACAATTAGCCTGCTTAATAGCAATATGAATTTTCCTCTCATTAATTGACAAACTAAATCCTTTCTTAGCTGGAGAGCAGATAGAAAGCTGTGGTAAAATGTGTCCTCAGACTTACCTCTTCTGAAGGAGTTAACTGATTCTCTCTGCTTGTTTTTTGATCATTGAAATGAGGGCTTTTTCAGCATATTTTTGAGATCATGCAGACAAATCTGGTTCAATACAGAAAGCAATTTGATATAATTTAATAAGAAAAATGTTTCTTGAGGTGGAATTTAATATTAATTACACTCCCCTTTGTAGAAATTGATGGGTTTGAGAAGCAAAAGTGATGATCAAGGAGAAGCAGAAATAAGGGGAGGAGCAGCCTTTATTAACCCTACATAGGGAGAGGATTGAGGGCAGGGAGCTGAGCAGGTCCTCTGGCCTGTGACAGGGAGCTTGAGACTCCATGGACTTTTGCTAGGGGTGGAGATTGAGGTGCAGGTTTAGTGACGTACAAGAAGCTGATTGGAGGCTCCCTTGTGTGGGCGGGACAGGTCAAAGGAAGTTGTACCCAGGGCTGGAGTGAGGAAAGAGGACAAAGTGGTTACTAGGAAGATAAGCTGTTGTTTTGGGGATTCTGCCATGTTGGATCAAGGCCATGATAATTTAGCAACCTGTATTTAGGTCATAGCAGAAATATTCTTTGTCTTGATTTTTATTGATAAATTTCTTAAATGCTAACCTATCAGATATTTAAGTATTAGATATCTTCTCCATGAAAAGCTAAGAATCCATGCATTATATAATTGTACAGTACATAAAAAACAAAGTACTTTTGATTGTAGAGACATTTTTTAAATTTTGATTTGTAATTTTACTATGTTGTTTCAACTTCATTTGAATAGATTCAAACTTTAAACAAACAAGAGAAACAGGAAAAGGCATAGTTTTCCCCAAATTTATGTCACGTCTATTCTCATCTCTAGCAGGAGTTCAATGCTACATTTCATGGTGTTCTAATATTCCATGTTATAATACAGTTCTGTACTTCTAAAACTTGAGGAAGGAAAACACTGGATTCCATGGTCCCATTCCTCTTTTGTGATGTTAATTTCAACTTTACTATTATAAGACCTGGCCATTAATCTCAGTGACTTTCCCTGAGGGATGCAGGAAGCAATCTATGTGCTCACCCACTGGGCATAACGAATGGCAAGGTCTGTGCCTGTGTGCAAATATGGCACAGTGGAATTTTTGCCACATGATATGTTGGCCAATAGGTTTTGTATATTTTCACCTAAGCATCGCAGAGAGTTCAAAAGACCCACAACACTCCAGGATATGTTCTTAAAAAGTTTTGTTAGAAGAATTCCTGACACTCACACATGACTCCAGATTTGCAAATTTTGAAGGAGGTGAAAAGTGAACCTCAGATGACTCATGCATGGCTGCTTAAAATATTTCAATAGGATAAAACACAGGCATTCATAACCAAGCAGAGTGAAGGTGTATGTTAATAATGGCAATGTGTCTGGCAATGGCCATTGCTACAGCTGGGGTTTGCACAGAACAAACTCTAAGTTCATACATAACACACAGTTTATAGGATTATTTTATCTTATTCACTAAAAATCTTAGGTGCAGATATGTACAAGGGATCTGCCGGTGCATGAGAAGCAAAATGCATTCAGAAGACGTCCTGGATCCCTGGTAAATAACTTCTAGTAGTCCAGTCAGAGGACTGTAGCCCAAGACAATGGCTCTGGCCAGTCTTTATCAAGGATCCACCCTGGAAAGGCACAAAGGTCAGTGGTGAAAGCTAGAAAGCCTGTACCAGGGGAAGAAGGATCTGTGCTAGCAGGCTGTGGGGTCTGCACTAAAGGAAGGAAGTGATGCCACGGTAAAGTCCAAAGTGCCCCCTTGAAGGAACACAGCCATGCTCAGTGACAGCAAGACCCAAAGTTCTCTGAAAATAAGATTCACTATGTTTGTGTTAGAAAAGTCAGCATGGGGTTTATCAAGTTTATTTAATCTCTCAAAGAACTAGCTTTTTGATTCATTAATTCTTTGAACTGTCTTCTTTGTCTGAATTGAATTAATTTCTACTCTCATCTCTATGATTTCTTCCTGTCTTTGAGCTTTGGGTTTGGTTTGCTCTTCCTCTTCTAGATCTAGGAGGTGTATCATTAGGGATGTTTATTTGTTCCTATTCTGTTTTCCTAATGTATGAGTTCACACCTATGAATTTCCCTCTGAGAACTGCTTTCATCGTGTCACATAGGTTCTGATAAATTGTGCTTGAATTTTCATTGAATTGCAGATATTGTTGAATTTCTTGACCCATTGGTTGCTGAGTAGGGTGTTGTTTAATTTCCATGCATTTATGGGGTTTTTCTTTTTTCTTGACTCATTTATTTCCAGTTTCATTGCCCTGTGGTCAGATAATATGCATGGGATAATTTCTGTTTTCTTCCATATACCTAAACCTCACCTATGGACCAGTATGTGGTCTATTTTAGAAAATGACCCATGTGCAGTTGAAAAAAAATGTATATTCAGGTGTTGTTGGGTGGAACACTCTATCTATTTGTTCCAAGCCCTGGTTTAGTTCTGCTACTTCTTTGCTAAGTTTTTGTCAGCTTGGCCTATCTTTTTGGGATAAGAGGGCATTAAGGTCTCCTGTTAAGATGGTGGTATTGGATATTAGATTTTTCATGCCCATTAAGATTTGTCTTATATAGTTGGGTGCTCCCATATTTGGTGCATATACATTTATGAGTGTTACCTCTTCCTTTTGAATTCCCCCCCTCACCAGTATGTAGTGGCCTTCTTTATTTCGCTTGATCATTCTTGGTTTGAAGTTGAGGCTGTCTGAGAACAAGATTGCTACCCTGGCTTTTTTCTTATATTCATATTACTAGAAACTTATATTCATATAACTAGAATTCTCAAAGTAGAAAGGAGTAGGCAATAAATATTTAAAGACTTAAAATTTCTGAATTTAGTGCAACTTATAATACCACATTTCCAAGAAAAATGAACCTTTTGCACAAGAAATTTAAATACAATCATACCAAGATACACAAAAATGAAATTGTTCAAAACTTATTGTAAAGAAAAAACTCATTAAAGTAAACACATAAAAATATTAGCTATGGAAGAGCAAAATTAAATAGTATCTTATTCCACATTAAAAAGAAGAAGAAAGACTGTGTAAGAAACAAGACTAATTACAGAACTGAAAGAAAAGATCTGTCCTTTTTGAATTTTATA